>NC_037597.1:22542157-22842157 GCF_003073045.1 Pomacea canaliculata | reverse complement strand
CGCAAGGCTTGGACTGCAACACACGCGACATCCAAGCTCGGCTTTAACAGGTGTAAAACTACATGAATTAAGAAGTAGAAATGTTGAATTTTTTACAATACATGACAATGCAGTTTTTTCGCTGCTCTGTGCTTCCAGACTCACCTATGACCATGGTAGGAAGGTCGTCTCCTAACCATTTTTAGGTCGTTCGGAGCTGGGATGGGGATGGGGAGGGGAGGTCGTTTCTTCAGAGCCATTTTTTTATGGTGACGATGCACATTTTCTGTCACTACGGACGTGTATATGTGGACTGCTGTCTGTATATTCACTCAGATTACTGGAAATAGTATCTTGCACCACGCTTTGCCCAGTCATTAGAAAATACTTGCACCCCTCTAGGCCTTTAACTCTGAGTAAACATTCTCTTCAATCATTCCCAGCTTGCAAGATACAAACATGCATAAAAAGTGTATCAAGCGGAAGTCTGATTAATCAGCTAGCTATTTTGAGCTGCTTACTGTTAAATCCTGGTAAATCTCTAGTGCGTGCACTGGAGGAATATGAATCTCTCTTTCCACAAACAAACAAACACACACATGTCTTGATTGTGCCAACTCTCCGCATGTGCAGCCACACGATTTCTTTAAAAAAACATGGAAGAACCACGAAATCTCTTTAATAATACGAAAGATCGGCGAAAACTGCCAATACATAATTTATTTCTTAGCATGATCTTTTCTCTAAGTAAATGTCAGAACCTGTAGAAATAGGTCAACCTTGTTGTTTACTACCTTGTTGTCAGTTGGATTTCAATTTAAACATGCAGCTTATACATCTAGAATTCTTAGCTCGCAACAAATTTTTCTCCTAAAATTTTGTACTTTTAAGGCCCACTTTAAATAACAATTTTTTTAAATGCTCGAATCCTGCTTTAAACAGAAGCAATTTGAAATTCCTTGAAAGGGGCGAAGATGATTAGCCACCGAGAACATAATTAGTCGTGTTGAAGATCCAGCTCAAACACAGTATGAATGTTTGAGAACAGTGGCACGAGGCCAACAAGACCTGTCTCTGTGCTCGACTGGTATTTAACCTTCTGACATTTCCACACAGCAATAAATCGAAGATACAGACGCACAATCTGCGCATCAGACTGACAGAGAGATGCACAGATGTTGGTGTAAGAAAATAAATAAAAGAAAGTAGATAAAAGAAACTAAACCGCGTATACTGTTTTCGAGTGATTTTCGTGGTGAGAGAATTAATCTCAGATGTGTACAGATGTCCGGGGGATGGGGAGGCAGGCTGTTTGATATTTACCTGACACGAAACAAAACTGGACATCAACTCTGTTGAAAAGTACACAGAATTTTATCCCCAGTAATTTGATCATAAGAAGAAAACGACATTTTAATCCCTTTTTAGCGGGTGTTCATCGTGTTTCAGTTGATTAACCCGAGGTGTGGCTCAGAAGTAGCGAACGGTGATACCGAACCTGTGAGATCATGTCGCTGACTGTCATATCAGTGGGACGATGCTTTTTACCACGTGTTGCGTGCGGAAGTACTGCACGGGGGAGTTCGATCTGCAGCGTGCATTCAACAAAGCGGGAGCCGCCAGGCTATTGATCTCGGCGGCAGCTTTCAAGCCGCGCGTCGTGTGTGTCACTGGGCACTGAAAGGTCACAAAGCCGATGATAGGTGTGTGTGTGTGTGTGAGTGTGTGTGAGCGTGTGTGCGTGTGTGCGTGTGTGTGTGTGTGTGTGTGTGTGTGTGCGTGTGTGCGTGTGTGTGTGTGTGTGTGTGTGTGTGTGTGTGTGTGTGTGTGTGTGTGTGTGCGTGTGTGTGTGACGCGTTAGCTGCTGGTTTAAAGTCAACACCCGACACGGAAATGCGTCTGCCTTCCGAGTTTTGCCGACACGCCTTGACATTTGTCTTGCCTGGGCAACCTCACCATAAGGGGCAGCGACCCTGAAGGTAGCTCAGGACCAATAAGAAATGACAATAAAATCTCCAGGTGCAAACAGCGGTCAGCATGAGAGTTATCAGTCCAGACCTGCGGTCCCATTGGAGACAGAGCAGTGAATAGAGCTGTAACGCAACCTCGGAGGCAGCCGGCAACCTCTGGGTGGTGTCAAGCCCTACAAGTCAGAACAGTCGTTGCTCTCTACCCTTTTCAACAAAAAACTAGTCTTAAAGGTCTGGTGGGTTGAAAAATTATTTTTTTAAGCACTGGGTTAAAGCCTCCTGTCCGTTTTCGACATCCTTAGAAAAATCCCCATGCACAAAAAGAGGTCAAAATAGTGATGTCACGTTTGTACACAGGTACGCCTAATTAACTTTTATTTCCAGCTTTCCTATTGGTTGAGACCTTCACTACACAAACGGATCCTTGTTCAAAAAAAACTGACATCTTTGTTTTTGGTGAAAACAGAAGGTTGGGGTGAAATCATTTACCATGATTCAGAAAAAAGAATTGTATTGAACTTAACCATTTAAGAAAACATAACTTTACACCCTAGTAGACCTTTAATAATAATGCTGACTTGTCTTCATTTGTCCTCACCTCCTTCTCCTTCCTAAACAAGTACCATCGGCATCGCCGTCCTCTTTGTGCATCTCATTACATCCTCAACGACTGCGCCATGAATTTTAAGTGAAGCTTTAATCACCCAGAAGTTAGGTAGGGCTACCGCTGAGATAACTAATGAGCGGATGCAAAGCGAGTCCTCTAGGCACAAACAACCGTTGGCCACCATCGTCGACACGTGGTGTACAAGTTGTATCCATAGCTACGGCCACCCATGCTTACGTGTCGTCGCTGCATGGCTTGTACTGTTTGTGTATTTTAACATTGACAACAGATTGCAATCAGTTATTTAGTAGTAGAGAATGTTACTTTGATGAAAAACCTTTTTCTCCGCCTCGAAAAAAGCTGGCTTTGATCATTGCCGCTCCTTCCTACCCTCCATCCCCAACTGCTACCGCCACACCCTGTGTTCTCACATCTACACGGGATTTTAATGTTTGGAAACTCTGTTAGCATGTTTCGACTGTCATCATCATCATCATCAACAACAACAACAACAACAAATATTTAAAAGTTTACATAACCTTATAGCATATTAAGAAACCAGAAAGGTAAAAGAAAGAGATAAGCGACTTTCACGTTTGTCCACCATCTTATATTCCAATTTTTAAAAGAAAAATAATAATCAGATGAACTACATTTTTGCAGAAAATCATCTGAAAGAGAAATCTGTGGCCGCAGTCTGAGTACGTGCTTAAAGATTTCAAGGAATAACAGCTTACCTGTTGAACACCTGGCAAAATGAGACCAGCTCGCAAGAGGACGCGTGTGACTCTATGCAGACTGGACGCGCGCGACACCGCGGCGCTGACGCACGAGCAGGCGACGAGACCTCGACATCGAAGACCAGAGAGACAGGAAGACAGGGGCAGGCAGGCAGAGCCAGACACACACAGAGTGAGTGAGAGACACAATGGCACTGTTAGCATCTCTCAGCAAGCTCCGCCTCCGGCATCGCGCCGAGCAGGGGTTCGTCTCCTCCACCTCCAAAACATTAGCCAGACTATTTTGTCCAGAGCCGACATTGCAGCTTTTGCACAGGAACACAGTTCTGCCTTTATTTGCGGCTGTGTGAACAGGTACACGCAGGTGACAGACAACAACCCATGTGTGAATCTTTTCCTGCCTCCTCCTCATCCCAATTCTTCAAAACAAAGGCTGGACCAAACCTGGTTTAGCAGGAAGTTGAATGAAAACAATCGACTGCTTCAAGAAAAGACGGGCTCGCATTCCTTGTGGCGAATTTCTATTTCTTTCTTTCTTGGCATCTATATTTATTTGACTTGCTTCGTAGTTAACCTTAAAGAAGGAAAGGCAAAATAAAGAAATTAAATAATGGAGGTAAAGAAAGGAAGAAGAAAAAAGTAAGCAAGAAAGCTGAGAAGAAAGAAAAGGAAGAAAAATAAAATAAAGAAAAGAAGGAAGAAAGGATCCAGAGAAGAATGAAAGGAAATAAGGAATAAAAATGAGAACGACAGCAGAAAAAATGACGGAAGAAAGTGAAGAAAGGAGAAAATGGAACAAGGGAAAAAATGCAAGTAAAGAAAGAAAAGAGAATGAAAATAAACAGGATGAGAGAAGGAAGGATGGAGGAAACGTTTGGAAGGAGGGGAAAAAAGACATAAAATCGTCCAGATATTATTAGCCTATAAATTATTATTATTTTTTTATTGTTTTAATGGCAAATAGTGTGGACACCAAATACAACTGCTTTTCACAGAAAATCCCTGCAACCATTTTTTTTTCTGTCAAGAATTGCAGTAATCAATGCCAGGATATGCATAGTTGGCTGCATACAAACAATTTGTATGAGATGCACTAAAAATCTGTAGAACTAGCAGTCACGTGCTAATAACATACAAAGGCAGTGCTTCGATTGTCACTACTAAAGTACTGAGCACATTTGTCACGAACTGCGGGGATGTGACACCACAACGCCACCAGCGTGTCGCAGACCATAGTAACGACTTTGAGAAACAGTCGTCTACACCACAGCACTGAACAATCTGTTCTGTACATTTTTTAAATTCTAAATATACTGCTAACACAAACTTTTTAACCTATATACATGTATATGCTAATAACAAACTTTTTAACCTATATATATGCTAATAACACAAACTTTCCAACCTAAATTTACTGCTAACACAAACTTTCGCGAAATAACCGCAAGATTTGCCTAATGATATACAGGTCAATCCCAAAGACTAACATGAAGCCAATGTAATAACGATAACATCGACTTGTAAGGAATGGAGGTGAGGGACAGAGGACAAAATGAAGACAACAAACAAGAACGGTGGTGTTGGCATGGCGCGGGATGCCACGGACAGACGTGTTGATGGGAAGAAAAACAAAGGCAGGTGAGCCATCGACTGTTAGCTTGGTCCTGCTTGTCAACAGCAAAATGACATTTCCTTTGTTCGATCGCTCCGATCTCAACAAAAAAAAAAAACGTGTCAGGAAGCTAGGAGAGTTGTCTCACTTGGCGTAGCGAGTGTTTCACAGCTTAACGGTCTCGTGGAATGCAGCTTTTTTGTAATGACAGGGTGCACCTTAGTTCGATATATTTTCACTATTTTCCCGAAATCTGACCAAATACATTTTTTTGGTTTAGTCAGCAAAGCACACGTCACGATGTACACGGATATATTTACATTGTGAAAGCTGGAGCAGATGGGAGAACTGGAATAATGTGTCAATTAGAATTATCTGTGTAAAAACGTGACGTCACGATTTTAATTTCTTTCTGTGATAGTGATGTGTTTAAGTGAAGTGAAGAGAAGATCTGGAGAACTTTTTACGAAATAACTTGGAAAATTGCACCTAAGTACACCTTTAAAGCAGCGGGAAAAAAACACAACCGCTGCTGGTTTGTAAAACTCGATCACTTTTTTTTGCTGAGTAAATGAGAATTAGTAGGAACAATAAACAGAATAACTAGGATTTTCTGTCCGTGGTATCTTCAAGCGGAATCGATTAGTTTAAAAAAAAAGCACTTATTTGTAGGAAAACAGACGTAAGTTATAGATTTATTTAACAGTTAAAATATGCCCAGTAACAAAAAACTATAATAATTGTAAGCTCTCTAATACCAGTTTGGACAATGTAAGACGTGTTTCCGTAGCTAAGGACTCGAAAACAGAAAAAAAATTTGTATGAATTATACGTACATTTTATTACCAAAATGAGTGTTAGTGGTTCAAAGCTAGAAAGCCTTTTCTGAAGAAAATGTCTTAATTGAAGATGTGTGTACTTCTTTTACATTCATAATACACTATGCTGTCTTTCTATGTTATAACTAAAAGTGTAAACAATTCTGGAATACTTAGTCTTTTATTTTGATTTTGTATTATAAATAGAATATATGTAGTAATTTGTTAAATACTAATAGGACCAAGTCTAACACAGCACAAAACTTTTCTGGCTCTTCAAACAAATTTTTTTAATAATTCTGCGCAGATGCGAAGCTGAGCGTGTTCCGTCCAGAGACCAATTAACGTGTCGCTCAGGAGATGCCACGTCCACTTTGGTCTGCAGAAAGACCCTCCGTGTGGCAGCCTAGGAGACGGGAAGGGCCCGGGGTTGGCCGGCCAGACAATTTCCACTTTGTGCACATCATGAACAGCAGACGAATGTAAAGACTCTCTAGGCTACGCAGCCTGTCAGCTTTCTGCATTCGCCGTCGATCCTGAGGCTGTTGTTATGGTCTAACCTACTCATCGGCCCGTAATTATCTCGCTCAAAGAGTCTATTATCTCAAAAAAAGCTTCTCAGCTGCAGCGCGGCAGACCACAAGACAGATGTATTCTCGGTCCCAATCCATATGTTTGCTCGATACCTCTAGAGCAGCATATTTATCCAAGTCCTTGTTTATTTTTAAAAAAAATAACAAAAGGGGTTATGAAAGCCATTGCATCAATAAGAATCAATGGTGTTGCCCTAACCATCTGGTCGTGAACACCCACAAATAAGCTATAATAATGCCAGGAATACAAGCAGGAAACATCCTGCTGTCGCGTTTATCTGGGACTTCATAAAAATAACAAGTCGATGCCCTATGCGGAGGCTTAAAGGAAGCTGGGAAGCCCTTTCAAAGCTCTTGTATTGCTTTTAGAACAAGTATTAAGGTCACGCCAAAAAGCCACCATTCCTTTTCCCAATTTACCCTAGTTAACTGACCTACAGAACTATTTTTTGTACTTACGGGTTATGAAGCCTATGAAATATAATTAGAGTTTCCTTTTCTGAATTTAGCGTTGTTGGCAGATTCTGACGCTGAAGCCTGTGCAGTATATTCCTTTCTTGAGTTAGGTTTCTCGAAAGATTCGAAAGTTGCAAGCTTTCATCCACATGATAGACCTTTTTGGCCACGCCAGGTTAAAGTTCAGACTGCATTTACTCGCGCTCTTGTGGGAATGGTGAACATGGAGACTGGTCTCGGCAATCAGGTTCCTGTTAAAGGATTTTATTTTTTTTTTTGGACCTGTTGTAAGAAGCGTGGGGTGGACGTGGAAGTGGCGGGCCAAGGGTGCAGAAGGAGCGAGAAGTTCACGCTGCTGCTAATATGCTGTGCAGGATGTGACCCCCCAAATTACCCGCCCTTGTCCTGCTGGTCCCTGCGTCTTGTCACAGAAGATCGGATTTAGCTCCCAGGATGAACCAGAGCCACGGCTCAAGGAGAAGGCGACTGCGCTAGAATTAGATTGTCTATTGGTGAAGAAAATGAAAGAGTGTTCTCCCAATCCTCTCTTTCTCTCTCTCTTCTTTCTTCATTATAGGAATGTCGATCATATGTTGTGGACGACAGAAGATTATTTCAAACATAATACAGTGGAACCTCGGTTAACGAACTTAATCCGTTCTGGAAAGCTGTTCGTTATCCGAAATGTTCGTTATCCGAAACAATGTTTTCCATAAGAAATAAAGGAAATAGATTTAATTGGTTCCCACCTCCTGTTGACTCGCTAATATTTGAAAGTTACAGGCTATATATATATATAGGTATTTGTAATGAGAACAGATATAATGCAATATAAATGGAGTTAAATAAACATAAAAACATTAACGAAAGCATTTAAACATCACAAAACTTGCCGTTTTGACGGCGTGGTTGGAAGCAGGTGTGGGGAGGAAGGGGTGGAATTACTGCTTGGATTCCCCTCCATGAGCACACGTGACATTATAAAATCGGGGGTGACTTCCCTTTTCTGTAGCTTTGAGGTTAAAGGTAAAAATCTTGTCCAGTGTCTGTTCCTTCTGCTTTTTCTGTCAAACTCTCCGGTAATACGACATCACATATCCGACAGACGCATGCCACCTTCATACTTTGAAATCATTTCCTTTTTCAATTCCTTGTCATTACCTCATTACTATTAATTGCCCTTAATCTTATTTGGAGCCATGATTGAGGATTGTCTTATTAAAATAAAGCACAACAATCACTAAATAAGAAGGATGCGCACAGATAAGGCTCGACCGATTGTAACTGTGTCTCGAGCGCGAATGACGACATGCTGGTCGGTCACGTGTGGTTCACGTGGCTGTTCGTTATCCGAAATTTTGTTCGCTATCCGAGACAAATTTTCAACAAAATTTTTGTTCGTTAACCGAAATATTCGCTATCCGAGGCGTTCGCTAACCGAGGTTCCACTGTACTCACTGCTCTTACTACCCTGATCTAATAGTATAACTAATTCCTTACATTTTTATTTACTTTCCTACATTTTAACGACGATTTTAGTACTGGTAGTTGCATCTTTTTTTTTCTTTTCTTTTTTTTTAAAAATATATTTGCATAGGGGAAACAACTCAGAGGTATACTGCTTCTAATGAGACGTCGACTTACTTCCCTTAGTAGACTAGTCTCGGTCTCGAGACAATTGTCTCAGCTGTCTGAGCGCACAGCAATGAGACAGTTAATAAATTAGATATCCTTCTCGAAGATTCTTTTTCTTTCTGATTTCTCTTCTGAACTCAATTTATTTGTCTTCATAAAGCAAAGATGTGAAGTTGCTTTTGTTTTCACTACTGGGAACTCGGATGTCATCTGACTAACCCCTGCTTTCGATATAATTTATTGATTGCACTCTATGTGCTTTATTTATATACAATAAAAAGTTGCAGATCAATATTTAAAATTGCTGTATGACATGTGAACATCTTTATGAACAATCTGTCAGTATGAATGCAGCACAATGTTTTTAATTTCCTGGTGTTTGTATTCGCGTCTGTGACAGGAAAGCTGACCATTTAAACTTAGTAGTATTATTTATGAAACAGCAAGCTGTGTTTTATTTGGTCCAACAAATACATGCGGGTGTCAGATAATAACTGATTGCTGTTTTCTTCGTCCACTCGAAGCTTTAAGTAACAACATTCGTTAACATTTTCATAGGCTGTTTCTGTTGTTGCAATAAACTGTTGAAACACGCAATCGAGTATTTGCCGAGCGCATGCGTGTATGGGATGCTCAAAAGAAGAAGCAGGCCGCATCCTAGCATTTCTTTTACAATTACCCATAGACTCCAGTCCTTAGTCCGACGCCTGTCGCTAATACAGTGAGGGCTGGCTGCCCTGGGTTCAGCTTTCGTCTCGGGCACACTGTTTTTTCTTTATGTGTGGCATCTGTTTACATGGCTGCCTTCCATGACATAGCCTTAGTTGCTGGCCCGCCATAAAACACCCCTTTAGTCTGACGCTCTGATAAAAAGCAAATTCCATGATGTGAATATTCCAGTCTTACAATTACCCAGACCACTCTTATCAACGTACTTACATATTTTTGTATTTACCATAAGTAACTGCAGTAAATACACATTTACAGCACATTTATAGAAAAGGTTTGCGTCTGAGCAGGCTATTTTAAAATTTAAATTACTGTGTGACAGAGCCAGCAGAGAACGCTGGCGGCTCACAAGGCCGCCGAAGCAGCCGATAGGCCAAGCGAGGTAATTCTGCCGCTCACTGACTCGCTTTCTGCGAGCGTTAAGTCCCTTGACGCATCCGTCGGCGTCGTTTGCTCTGAAATCGATTTCTCATAAATCTACTTTTGTTTTTAAAGAGGAAGGCAGACAGAATCTACAGAAATCACGCACTGGCTTAACTGCGTGCAACGTTTAAACGTGATGGCGAAATGCTAGTGGATGCCGGAGACTTTGTTCGATCAAGTCTGGTGCTGAGCTTTCTTTAAAATCCTGCTTGCATTCTTTCCTCTGTTTCTCTGTCCTTCCTTCACATTCCGACAAGTATGTCACTCAATAATTTAACTGTAGTTTGCCAAGTATTTCAACACAAGCTGGATGTTTCAAAATGTCACTAGAAAAAAATATTCCCGTCGATACCAATTAAGGTTAAGAAATGATAAGCATAATTAGAAACGGATATAAATAAGAGGAAATATGTAGTTTTTAAAACAATAGAAAGCGCCAATGTGTTTATTTTACTTACGTACGTTTGTGTCCTTTCAATCACACAATCATATATATATACATAAAGACAGTTTAATTTAGTGGCAAAAAAAAAAAAAAAAGAAGAAGCAATGGTTCACAAAGTAACAGACTGTATTTAAGCTCTTATAAAGGACGGGTTAATGAATGTTATGCTATTATTTATTATTATCATGCAAAGGAAGACAAACCATTCTCTTAAAAGGTATTGCTTATCGAGTACTTGTAAATGGCTATTTAAAAGTAGTCAAGTTTATACAAAATGTAAGAAGCACTTCCTGCAAGGATGTATAGGTGGATTGCTGTCTGCCGAGACCAACGCTTAGCCTCTTGCAAAAATCTCTGCTGTTAGTCTTAGCGAGCCTTAAAATCAATGTCAATAAACTGGAAGCTTTGTACACATATGCCTCGTTTTAAGAGTTAACTAGAAAAAAAATCGTCTTCCAGCAGTCCAGTAATATAAGTCCGTGGCGCAGGCGTTGTCATGGAATCGCCGTCCACTTGTAATTACAGGCAAAGAATTCAATGCGCTTCGTTTCAATATAACAATAGATATCAATAAACTTCTCGATTTATATACCTTTTTTATTGTTTGTACTTCTAAACGTGTAGGGTTTTGAAGGTTGAACTTAATTTGTCAAAAGCTCTGTCGTTCATGGTCAACACGATTATGGACGGCCAGATAGTGATTTTCAGATTGTTAGGCCGGAAGAACAGCATTATGATACCAGTAACTCAGCATGTCACCTGACAAAAGCTGTACGACCGACACACATCATAAAATATGGTTAGCTAAGCTTGCTATGTGATAACATTCTAGTCAGCGCCTGGAAACGTGTCGTGCATCCGGGACCTGAACATTCACAGCTTTGACATTGTAAGCTGCATGTATATCGATGTTCTCGTCACGTTGTCATTCATCGAAAACTTGTTCGATCATGAACGCATTGAATACACCACATTGCAGACGAGTGCACTCATTCAATCCCCTTCTACAGTCAAAGCTGCAAAGTATTACAATAAAGGAAAAAGTTTTTATAAATAGTAAGTCCAGACCAGTCATCAAAGACAACATTCCAAGATCACGTGGAATCCGACAACGTTGTAAGACGTAAATTTGAACTTGATGACGTAGTTTGGTTGCTTGGTTTATTTAGCAGGAAAGTGCTTCCACCTTGAGGTGATTTTGCACCATGGGGGGAAAGGGAGAGGGGAGGAAACCTGAGTACTCAAAGAAACCCCCCAACGTCCATCCCTGCGGAAAGGTGTCATACACAAAGTGTCCCGGGATCTGAACCCCGAGTTTCTCACTGAAGTGATGACAAGCCAGTGTTGTAACCACTACACTACCGGGCGCCCCGATGACGTAGGCCAACCCTGCACTCTTTTCTCCTTGTATGTCATTTGAAATAAACCATGCACCATCAGACTAAACTGTTTAGTTCCGTTTACAACACATAGCAGACGATGTCAAGATATTTCTGTCGATGAAAGTTGAAGATGTTTACAAACTCCCAGTGTCGGCTCTGTTGGATCTGCTCCCACCAGGCAGTTACAGCTCCACAGCCTACCCTTCAGGCCAGAAGCCAAGCTGCTTTTGATCCTTAAAATAATACGGGCGTTTGCCCCATGTGCTTTTCCACGATGAGAAGTTGGAAAGGTTGATTGGTTTATCTGAGGGATAAAATAAGCAGCAGGCAGTCTTTTAACATTGTTACACCAACACTTTATAAGCTGGAAGTTATCCACAAAGCATGCCTGAAAGTCCGAAACAAATAGAGACTACGATTGTGACGGCTTGCAAATTGTGATGATGATGATGTTGAGGATGATGAGGAGGATGAGGAGGATGAGGAGGATATCAAAAATACATCTTCCCTTTCACAGTTTGTCCCACCCTCCACAGATGCCTGGACTCGGTTAACTGCTCATGCAACGTTACTGTCTGTGATACATGATTTCACTCTTAGCGAGGAGATGACTTCGAAGAGCTCGTTAATCAAAGATGAGACCACGCCTGATCATTTCTACGTTTTATTACTCTTTCCGTTAATGGTAAAACCCTGGACAGAAACATGATGAGGGCCTGATGTTATCCCTCTTTGTTCATACCACTTTTTTCTCCTCTCTCTCTTAATTTTCAGAGGAAAAAGTGTTTGGACTGTTATTTCCTCATCAGAGTAATGTAGGCCAGGAACTTGGAGACGAATGGCTGTTGCCATGGTTTGAGAGTGAAAGGACTTGTTCGTGATGTCTCTCAGTGGGAGGGGATGGTGTTGCTGCATCAGTCCAGTGACCGGTAGAGGCTGCTTCTGATGTTGCTGCTCGGTGTAGACAAAATGAGGATGTGAGCTGTTACAGCACCACAACTGTCATCAAGCTGGCGGAAGATGAAAGGAAAATGAGAAAAAAGGATTTCACCTTCATGAATAAAACCAAATAAGAGAGATTTCACCATAAAGTCTGAATTTCAACATCCAACATGAAATTCTCAACCCGACTTGCATGTCTAGCAAATGTTTCTCGTTTACCAGCGCCCCGACCTTCCTCAGATACATTCTAATTTGTTCGTCGTTCAAAGAAACTTCTATGCCTGGAGACCGGCGATGGTTGGAAAAAAAAGCTATCTGGTTTCTAACTGTGGAGTTGCCAGGGTCTGGGCAGGGTCTTGTGTGCCGTGCCTCCCGGGGGCTTTCCGCTGCTGCGCGTGCAGACGATCGATGGAGGAAACCGAAAGGACAGCATCCCTGATTATTGTCTTCTTCACATCAACGCGCGGGCGTCGGTTGTTTTGATGGCAAAAGCACTTGAGAGATAAAACCTCCTAGTTGCTACATTTTACAACAAGCAAGGTTGTTGTTGTCGTTGAACCGGCACCGACCCAGTAAGTTCCTAAGACAGCATGTTCGGTGAATAAAAGGAAATAAAAAATAAGAGTTTGCATAACTGAGTCTTGCTAGAAGGGACAAAAAGACTTCTTTAAGTCAGCTGTTAAGCGACGATGGAAATCTGAAGAAACAGAGAGAAGAAGCAGAGGACCTAAAAAGGAAAGAGGGAAGAAATCACACCCACACACACGACCTGTGACATTTAGAGAAATATTAAACACCACAATTACCAGGAAAACCCAAAACCTTTTCATTTTTAAAGGCTTATGCTAAGGGGACAGACAAAAGATTAGAAGGTGGACTTTCCCCTGACATCTATAGGACGTAAAAGCCTGTCACAAAGACGTACAGTCGGCAGGCCCTAACAATTTCCATTTCCTGTACAGTGGCCATTCAGACAAAAGTTTGGGATTTCATTTCATTTGACATAGTCTGGGATATTACCAAAATACTCCTTCGCCTGACATTCTTGTCCGTGTGGTTGACTCCGCCGCGGCATTGAACATTGAAGAGAGTGTGCATCTGCCCTTCACGGCGCAGCAGACGATCACGTACCCGTCCACCCCACCCACCGGTGATGCACACCGGGAGATTTCTTCCTCACGTGCAAAAGCTCTCGCCAGCACTTATTAACTTGATGGCCTGACGGTGGCTCCCCCTTCCCAGCCTCCAGCCGCCACTCCCCCGCCCGGATGTTGCGCAATGGCTGCAGACCGAACTCACGTACGTGAAGAGCTGGAGGACGGGTTACTGTCAGGTGAATACCTGAGACAAGATAGACACTATCACAGCGTATTGATGTCTTTATCAAAAGAAAAGAAAAAAAAACTTACTGTCAGAATGTGTGTACATATTTAAAGCTCTAGTGGGCCGTGGTTTTTTTTCTTTTGGTTGGATAAAGCTTAGTGAAAGGCTTCTACCACGAACTTGTATTACTGGACTGCAGGCAGACGATTTTTTATAGTTAACTGCTAAAACGAGGTATTAGACGACAAAGATTCCGGTTTATTCACTTTCTTTATTTAGGCTCGCCGAGACTAACTTCGCAAGAGGTCAAGCGTTGGTCTTGGCAGACAGACAGCAGTCCACCTCTACACGTCCATGCTTCTACTGATACAATTAATACCCACAGGTAAGCAGTCCTCTACTGCTGTGACTGCCACTACCAGCAATTACCGTAGCTTTGCTGATATAGGCTCTCAAAGAGGACACAATATTACCTACAGTAATGGATGGTGGAATGTGCAGACCATGATGCACCTCGCGGACAGGTCCTTTGATCTGCTGTAACGGCAGCGAGTTTGGCTAAGTAACATCGAATGTCAAAAACTCGGCGAGAGACTTTCGTCTGTGCTGGCATGATGATGTGTTGTTTGAGGGGTTTATTTGTAGGCTATAGGAGTTCGTCTGGTATCTTAAACCCCATCTTCTCTCCCCCTACTCCCCTCTTTCTCTCTCTCTCTCCCTCTTACTCTGCTTATCTCCCCTGTCGATCTCTCTTTTTCTCCCTGTATATAGACTTTTCTTCTGTCAACAAATGTCTGGTTATTTTTTGTCGGGAACCTTAACAGCTTCCTCTCGTATCTCTCATTAAAACTCACCATCTGCATCAAGAAGCTGGAAGAATCTTTGCGGTCGATACTCTGAAGAAAGAATTAGGGTATCGAAGAATTTTCCCCTTTCTTTCTGTTGCGGTTGCAAGAGTACCTTACCACCAGGACCAACAAAGACAGATGTTGGATTTGGAGAAACAATCTAAATTTGTAATAATCTTTTATAGGCTGTACAAAGGTAATGTTAGACAGGGCGTTAGCTTCCAAAAATG
Organism: Pomacea canaliculata; assembly: GCF_003073045.1. Taxonomy (NCBI): domain Eukaryota; kingdom Metazoa; phylum Mollusca; class Gastropoda; order Architaenioglossa; family Ampullariidae; genus Pomacea; species Pomacea canaliculata. The sequence goes on along the minus strand of NC_037597.1, from coordinate 22,827,425 downwards.
AAGTATTCTTTGATCATCAGGGATGAATGAGCACCCTTTATCCGCGGCCATTGCAATAGCAAGACGGATAGTTCTAATACAGAACAGTAACAAGAATAGTTATAGTGTTGCATCACAGATAGCCTTTAGCTTTTCAGTGTTTTAATAATATAATAACATAAGTACATTTATAGAACTCCTTTCTTCAGCATCCAAACGCTTTACAAACACATAGTTGTGCGAGCACAAAAGTCTTAGGACATCAAATGCACCTGCATAAACATGCAGAAACAATGCATAGCAAAATGTAAATAAAGTTGGTTAAGAAAGAGCTTTACCCACCAGCGCCAGAAAAAAAACACACAAAGATATAACAATATTCACGGATACTGGTTTCAAACCACTGAGTGCCCCTCTAGTGTAGCCACTCATGTAAAGAATGGAAATGCCATCAGCATCGATGCGGTCGTCAACGGAGTCCACTGCATGAAATCTTCGATAAAAAGTTATGCCTCGAAATGTAGCTGAAAAGTTACTATGACAGTTGTATGGAAGCTCAAATCACAATTCTCAGAGTTGTGGCCCATCCTTCGCAGACAGAAACATCGTTCCATCCACACAACTACCGTTAGATCAAACGGTCATTGGAAGAGCATCCTGTCCCCAGTATCAGACCCGTCCTCAATGCACATGAATCTTGATGTGACATCAGCAACATCAAAACTCTCCCGAACAATCGCCAAAAAAAAAAAAAAAAGAAAAAGAAAAAGAAAACTCAAAACGAGATTGCTGATGCACGCACCCAAATTTTAAGCTACGACAAGATGGCGCAGATGTGGCAGGAGAAATAAAATTATCCATAAAAAAGAAGAAAATGTCGCAGACACATAAATCCATCAAGAAACATGGGAAATGGCGTAACAAATTCAGAGATCGATATTATGCACAAAACTCAGATCGACAGAAAAGACGAAAAGCGACGGAGAGCTGCCGCCCGCTGTACAGGCGAAGGGACATCACATCGAAGTGGCTTTGCAATCTGCTGTACAAAAAAAAAAAACAAAAAAAACAATCTTTGATGAGTCATAGGTACCCGGTCGTTATCTCTCCAATTGCCGGAATTCTCTGCAGAATATTTAGAAATTCCGGCAGTGGAGGAGATAACCACCTATGGTCATCAGTGGGTATCACATGCTGATTTCCTCTCGTCATCGCACCAACGACGACTAGTGACATCTGTAAAGGTGATGCCACACTAGGTTTGGCAAACACTGTTTTCTTGAATAGTTTCTGAAACAGACTCGTTTTCTCCGTTTGCCGTGTGGCATACACCCCAAACCGTATGGGAAACTGTTTTTTCTCGTGTTTGCAGTTTTAGGACTTGCTCTGTTTTGGAGAATAGTTGCTCAAAATGGCCGCCAAAACCACAGGGCTGCTTGGAAATTTAAATGAGGACAATATCTGATATTTAATTGAACGATTTCAAAGCCACTAGAAGCATAGTTATTTGTGCATCGGAGGGTAAGTTCACAAGTATAATTCTGTTATCACATATGGAGGTTCAAACCCATCACAGTATTTTCCTAAAATATTTTGTACGATGTTTTCATACAAACGATAAACTCAATATTCTTATGTTTATCGGATTTTTTTCACTTTACAGTCCATTGTGTATACAGAAAAAAGCATAAAATCAAGTAAAATGTTTTGTGCTGCTACGTGCCTTTAAAGGTGGAGGCGGGCTTCTATCCGTCTCTGAAAAGAGTTTAAATATAAATCATGTACGGGTACTGTAGCACTCATCATCGCAAATTGTATATATACGTCCGACTTATATCGACTTTACGTCGGTTTTACTTCAGTTCCTTCGTGATGATTTACAACGACGACACGTCCTCAACCACACGCCATGGCTGTGTTTGCTGAACCACCCACATGGCACGGCTCTGTTTGCCATGGCAACCACGTGGTGCGGCTCTGTTTGCCATGGCAACCACGTGGTGCGGCTCTGTTTGCCAAGGCAACCACGTGGTGCGGCTCTGTTTGCCATGGCAACCACGTGGTGCGGCTCTGTTTGCCAAGGCAACCACGTGGTGCGGCTCTGTTTGCCATGGCAACCACGTGGTGCGGCTCTGTTTGCCGAACCAGCCAGGCGCAGTCTGCACGCGCCATTCACACGATTCTTCGAAGACGAACTAAACGTGATCTACGCCCTCTAAGAAAAAGAGAACATCCGGTACCTAACTCTGTGCAAAATGTGATTGGGAGTTGTCTTTCCATTCGTCACTACTCCTGATTGAGATAAAATTAGCTCGACGGCATTAGTTGAGGGCCTCCGGGCCACCGTCTTGCCAAGTTCACAACAGCAGACGCATCTGTGTTGATTGTGTTAATGTGATAAATGGCCCGCTGAGCCATTTCCGGCAGAGTGCCACCAGTGCCCTCTGGAGGAGCGCCTCTCTGGTTTCACAGAACGGAAATAATATCATCTGCATTATAAATGACCACGATTTGCCCGACTCCGTGCCGTAGTGCCAATCCTGCAAACTAAGACCAGCTCAGTATGGACGCTCGATAAACTTGTCATTTAGATGGCAGCTACAGGGATACAGGCTGGGGACAGGCAGACATGGAAAGCATTACATGGATATGCATAATGTGGACGCATTACAGGGATACATGACTCACAGATGCACGTGGCCAAGAAGAAGCTCAGAGCTGTAGTCTACTCGATGGCAATGTTTAGCTCTGTGACTGGATTTGTCTGGAATAAAGAAATAATCACACCGCATTCTCAGTTCCGGTGAAGAGCCGTGCCTAGCAGGATAAATTATCACAGATATTTGACAGTATTTTATTATTATTTAGAGTCATTGTCTGCAGTGTTCTTTTGTGTCCCTTGCCATTGATCTTTGTGAGCATGTATGAATGCGTGTGCGTGTGTGTTCGCGCGAGTATGAGTATGTTTGTATGTGTGTGTATGCATGTGTGTGAAGGTGTGTATGTGCGTGCATGCATGTGTAGAAAGAGTAAGATGGAGGGGGAGCTGATGCTGTGCTATGGCAACAAGAGAAGATCAGCAGATGTCAGGACCAAATCACAGTCAGGCTGCTGTCTACACCAGGCGTGGGTGGGTGAGCGGAAGATTTGGGTTTCACCATTCGTTTTCTCGTATAACCTCGGAATTTGCTGTTGGCATATTTGCTGATGACTTCTCGACTTTGAACTTTGCCATTTCCTTCTTGTGCACTCTTTTAGCCTTGTGATCAGATCGAAACTCTCGGACAAGCCGCACGCATCTCAAAGCTATTGGTTGCTTCGTGAGCTTTTAATCTCACCGACATACCCAAGTGCTGGTACAAAGACCTATTCGGGAGTTTTTTTTTCTGATTGCACACATTGCAACATTGGTCTACGGGATAATTGAAGTTTAGACCGTTTTTTGCCTAAAGGTTTTACATTAAAAGAGGTTATTAAAAACGGGAAAATTCAATTTTTAAAAAAACACTATAACTTCGCTGCCTGTAATTTACGAATAAAATAAAGGTCACAAAGAGTAACAAACTAATCATCTTGAAAGTATTTCATGTTTTCTCTGTGGACAGAATTAAAAAGAACACTGGATCATCTCTCAGTCTCCTCCTAACCCCAAGATTATCACATACACTGACCAACTCGTCGGTATTCTTATTTCTGATGTTACATGAAACAGCGGTGTACACCAAGCTATGTTTCTCAGAATACCTTTTCAATACGAAAAAAACATTTTAGAGAGATTGATGTGAACAGGTATCTTTACATACAAACATTCACATGTTTATATATACACATACCCCTTTTATAAATATGCCTGTGTACTAACATATTATATTTTCATACAAATATACACATCTCCGTACACATGCGCGGGAGCGAAAACTAATCTTAAAATTTTGATGTGTGTAATTTCTATGAACAAAAATCTGTAGATATAATAATAATTGTATAGGGACGAAGGAAACTCCTCTATTGATGTAATGAAGAGTTATCCAAGGCGGTAAGAGGTATATTTACAGGACATATACAACAAGGTAAGAGTCATCCTGTAGTTCTAGAAACTACACACTCCGTATGGTTCTCAGTGGGAAAACGATTTGGTTTAGCCATGCTTTACTGTGCTTGAAAACAGCGCACAGCATGAATAAAAACTTGTGAAAAACAGATGTCAGGGCTGTTGAATTATTCAGATGAGATGCTAATGCTGGCAATAATTGGTGTCAATGCTGCCGAGCCCAGAGCATCTCATTTTCTCGTTCGCGCCTTGCAGGTAAAGATGGACAAAGAGTGTGTCCCTTAATGTGCAGAAACATTCCCACCCACACAGCTAGTCACATAGCAACACACCCACACAGCTGGTCACATAGCGACACACCCACACAGCTAGTCACATAGTGACACACCCACACAGCTAGTCACATAGCAACACACCCACACAGCTGGTCACATAGCGACACACCCACACAGCTAGTCACATAGTGACACACCCACACAGCTAGTCACATAGCAACACACCCACACACAACGAAGAGCAAAATCAGAGCAAAATCAGAGTAAAACAAAACAGACGAAAGTGAAGCAAAACAGAGTAAAAGTAAAACAAAAGCAAAGCAAGGTAAATCACAACAGATGAAAACAGGGCAAAACAAACAAAATACGGCAAAGGAGGGCGAAGACTAGCTTCGACTTGAAGAAACCAAATTAAATATGTTTAGGGAATCCAATGCAGGTATACACATAGAATACCGAAGCAGGATCCATTTTGACTGACTAACCACTTACATATCTATCATAGTATCAAATAAAGTGGACATAGACAATATATAAAAGAATACCACGCAGTCGTATTGTATCCTCTTGGTGCTGGAGGGTCACAAAGGAATAGAGAAAACTGCGAATATTTTGCAAACTTGATCAACTGCGAACAGATTGGCGAACGGAGAGCGAAGGGAAAGCACTAAGACCGGCGTCTAGGGGGACGTAATCCGGTTAAGGGGAATTCATCTGGCCATTCCCCAATGGAGTTGGCGCTTTTCAAGGCGAGCTGGCTACAGATGAATTGTTAGAGTGTAGCCACAACATGAAATAAATGTCTGCAGCCTGGCGCAGTCTTCTGGTTAACGCATTCGATAAACGTGTAAATTTAAACACCGAGGTTCAAAGCCAGCCACTTATTTTTGTAAACCACGGTTTTATCTCCGCTGACGCACTTCTAATAATATTAACTGTTTAAACGCCATGAACTTCAAGCGTTCACGAACTCAAAGAATCACATTTAAAAGTCTTGTTTGAATGTATAAAAAAATAATAAAACAGAAAAAGACATTTACGAAGCTTATAAGAAACGGTTGCTTGCAAGTTCTACAAATAAAGGAGTATTCTGGGGTCTGGCGCCGAGAAAAACATAAACAAAAGAGTATTCTGGAAGCCTAGTGTCGGGAAGAATAAAAATGAAAAGTATCCTAGAGTCATAGCGCCGGAGGAATACAAAAGGTTAGGGAGGAGGAGGAGAAGACAGATGTATGTGTTTTTATTTGTTGTTGCGTCCATCTTTGTGTGAATGTCGGATGCTGGCCTAGCGGTGCTTGCAGGGATGGACAGCCATGATGCCAACGACGAGACAGAAGATGATTTTAGCAAAAGACTCGCCATTTTCCATTTTCTCCCCTTACTCAGGGGCTGCTCGACGATGTGTAAAGACTCGTCTGCCCGAAGGCAAATAAACAGCAAAGAAGGAAATCAGTTCAGTGCACCCAGCACGTGATAAACGGATGTAACATAAACTTCGTTAAATTCCTGACCTTCCCCAACTCCTCATACCCTCACCCGTGAAAGCTGTTTGATATTTGAATATTATAGTTCTGATACACCACAGGGACGTGGAAACAACCTAATCTGTGACACATCGACAACATGACCTCTGGGTCACAGCGACTATCATCAAGCCCTCGCACAACTATGTCTACCCGACACCGGTCTCTGTGAACTGTCAGTATTTTGTGTGATCAATACTTTAATTCTTGAAGACAGGCTTTTCTCTGGCAGTTCCAGAATTGGACAAGGCTTCAGGCATTCAGTGGCAAAGAAAACGCAGACAAAGCGATGTTCAAGTTCACGGCCGGCTGGTCGATGAGCGTTTTTGTGAAGAAAAATCCATTTTTGAGATAATGTAGGATTCTGGAATTGATGATTTAATGGCTGCGGTGAACTTTATGGTTTAAATTGCGGATTTAAGTTTCCATTGAACATTTTTAAGCATGGAAATGGAGCTTTCTAAAGCATTCTGACAGATGTGGAGTGTTTTACAATGAAAGAGTTTGCAAAGAAAGAAACCCAAATCTTTCTTAAAGATCAATGAAATGAAATGACCACCACTTCAGATTTACACGTAGACATTCATGACCAAGTCGGAGGTTCCAAGCAATAAGCTAAAAATTAAAAAAAGTCGCCATGTTGCCTCGTTAAGGAATGCATAAACTGTGATGATAATGGTTGTCATAGTTTTTATCATCCTGTTATTGTGTGGTGGCTGGAAAACAAATCCCGTTTCTACATAAACTGAATAGAAAGGAAGCTGCGATAACATTTATCCCCAAGCAACACCTGCTCGTTGCAAAACAATTTGTTCTGTTTTGTGTTTTTTATGCTTTTGTTTTTGTATTTTTGTTTGGGTTTTTTTGTTTGTTTGTTTGTTTGTTTGTTTGTTGTTGTTTTTTTGTTTTGGCTTTTTGTTTTGGTTTTTTTTTTGGTTTTGGTTTTTGTTTGTTTTTTTGGACTCACCAGCTACGCCGCCGCACACGTTGTTGTTTTGTCGTTGTCGCCTCTGATCCCGCCGACCGTTGCTGTTGTGGTTGCCCATGATGATGTCGATGGAGTTGTCGCTGTACTGCCTAACAAGCTACCGTCAGTCCTCTGTCGAAATCACTTGAACAATGACCCGGAAGCAGATGTTTTTCTAGGATTCTTGTATAAAGCTCCACCGCTCGTCTTCTTGTTTCCACACTAAGGCTGTTGTTGTGTAGCTGTCAGGTTGTCTGGAAGACTATCACTTACAATCAGGCACTTTTTTGTGGGTTTTTTCCCCCTGGGAACAATTATTCACTAAAAATACACCAAATTGCTGGAACTGATGAAGTCTGTGGTATACTCAACTTGACGAAGAAGAAGGATATTGATCAGGACAAATATTTTCTAATATCCGTTCAGTAATTGTTATTTTTTTCGTTCCACGCCTGACTTGCTGCACAGTAATAAGCTTTCTTGAGTAAAACCTTTGATCTACCGCCGATCACAAAAGTGTCCACAAATTCTTTTTTTACAGCAAGATGTCCTCGTGCGGTGACATTCACAGCGACGGATACAAAGCTCTGTGGTAAAGTCTCACCCCCTTCTGAACTCGCTGAACCGAAGACGATCAAAGCAGATGGTCGAAGAATCTTCTGTCCGCTGTTTACGATATGATGCCGAGCTTATTTACAACTCGAAGCTCAGAACAAGAACATCTTGCGATGCTTTCTGGAACCACGACTTGCACTAGTCTCCAATCTCCAGCTTCTTACGAGGCTGCTGTAGTGTTCACAGACATCTGACACACTCACACACACCGGTACTTCAGCGCTCCCGACGGGCGAGACCAGCGTGCACGGCGCGGGATTCCAACCTTTGATATTTTCCCAGAACCCTTCTCTCGCTGCCGGACTTGGACAGACTGAACGCGAACAGCAAATTGCCGGCTAACGCTCGATAAGTGCAGAAAAGACACAAGTGGATGGGTCTGGTCTTGTCCCGATACTCGATTGGCGATTGGATTCACGAGCTTGCGAGGCTAAAGATTCACTTTTTTTTCTTCTTTCTCCACAGGAACAAGAGATAGAAAGGGAGAAAGAAATAAAAAAAGGTTCCCTTGACAAACGTAGTCGAGAGAATCGAATCTACAATCAGACAGATCCGTTTCTCCACGTGAGTGATGAAAATAAACCTTGACAACAAGTGTTGACTACATCTACGACAACTGTCACTATTACTACGCCACGTGTAAGGACTCGAGTCACAGGGGTGGCTGTCCCAGCGTCCTCTCTCTCTCTTCCCCACCCCACCCGCATCCCCACCCCAACCCTCGCACAACCAGTCATCTGCAGCGTGGAACGCGCGCGGCAGCCTCTCGTGCTGCACTTGGCTGCTGATGCTGGCGCGGACGCCGACCTGCATCGACCCGCCCGCCTGCCGCCACGTGCTCCGACTTCCGCCATCAACAACAGACGACATCTCCGCAGGAAGTCAGCGGCATGTGCAGCAGATCAAAGGATGGATGGCCGCTAGTATAGAACTGTTTTGGTGAACGAGGACAAGAAAAAACTCAAATAAGAATTTCTGTTATCATCGGGAGGTTGGCGGCGGTGGCGGTGATGATGGTGGTGGAGGAGAGGCTGTGGCTTCATTACAGACTTAAGACTTGTTTGTCGTATTGCAACACATCTACAATTTACAATTTTGGTCGGCCATGCATGAAACTGATTCTCTTAAGTATGACAGAGGAGATCAAACAGGAGGGGATGTGGGGGTCGGGGTAAGGGAGTCAGAATTACCTTCCCTGCCTGAACACAACTCATTTCTGGCACCTGCCCGACTTCTGGAGCTTAATTTTTGAGGTTGTGAGTGCGTGGTTGCCTCCAACAGCCTTTGAAGCAGGCGAGAAATGAAAGGCTTTTAAATTTGACTTGGAAGGCATTTAGGTTTAATGTCCTTTCTATGGCAGTTTTAAAGAACACATTTCTCCATCCTTTCAAAATGGAATAAACCGCACAGCAGGTGAATCTACAAAAAAGTACTTTGTACATCTGTTGCCTCACTTTGCTCAGACAAGACTTTCAGGGAAGGAAAACATGGGAGGAAGAGAATAAAAATGTGTTTATGCACATCAAATAATTATCTTATCTTATGGTATCTTTTCTTATGCTATCTTATCTTATCTTATGCCTTTGGATACGAAGCAGTGTGTTAGGCAATGTGGAAATGCACTAAACCTTGAAGCACCACATCTGTGGAGACAAATAGGAATAATAATTAGAGAACATTCTGAGTGTAAAACAAGACCCATTATGAAACTGCTAGATACACATGAGTCACCAAAAGAGCTTAAAAAATGTGATTGGTGTCTGGGGGAAAATAAACAAGAACAAAAATATTTTCAAAGGATCAAGCGGTGCGAGGATTTGACTCAATAATGTATCAAAGCACAGTGACAGGAGAGCTGGGTTAGCATCAGGCCTGTCTCTTCTTCACAGAATTATTCTGAGACGAAGGCTATTAAGATTTTTTTTTAAAGTAACAAAAGACCCCTACACCCGTCAGGCTTCACTTAACGCCGTTGTTATTTATAATTCTCTGGTGGTGGTGGTGGTGGTGATGGTTTCTTTGTCCTCTAACTTCTATTGAGCATCTTGCTACAGTAATGATGTATGACTGCTCCCCACACACAGACTCTGTTCTTACTACAGATAATCGCTGATGCCGATGTCGAAAACCGTCTAAGAGCAGAACGACAAAAACCGTTTTGCTACGAAGACTTAAACTGCGGATCTTGACAAGAAAAACTCGTGTCTTGTCCTCGTTTGTGAATATTGACTCGTTATAGTAAGAGTAAATATAGCCATGATGCAATCAGCGATACAATTGCAACACTTAGCAAGGAAACAGCACACACTGGGGCACATGTCACACTTTTGCTTACAAACATACCAACGCATTTACTGGCATCAATGCAGAATTTGTTACACAACAACTTCCAAATAAATACGCAAAAAATTATACAAAAATATAAAATAAACGTATAAATAAATATACAAGCTATTATAAGCATGCTGGGAATCACACCCATTATTAGTGGAATTATATCAGTTATATTGGGATGCACATTCATCAAGCTGTTGTTGTTTTCATGCCCGGGCACGGCATTCCCCGATAGAGCACTGCTGCCATAATGATGGAAAGGCTATTCATTATTCTGGTACTAGTGTCAGGGTGGGTTTTTTTTCTTTTCTAGCTGGGAGGATGCACTGTCTGACAAGCAGAGGTTTACATCGTTGCTAGCAATGCCCGGCGCCATGAACTGCGGGGTGGAGGCCACCCTTGTCGTGCCCTGTCCAACACGCACGCCACATCCTCCATTATGCAACACACGAGAACGAACGGGACAGCATAAAGGACTTACTCTAAACAAAGGGGGAGCCCGGATCCTCTGCAGCAGGCTTCAAGAGCTGGGCAACATCGTGTTCTCTCAGTTCTCTCTCTCTTCTCTCGCCGAGTTATCGACCTTTTAGCGAAGAGCAGCTCTCGCCAACGTTTTACGTCCACACGTATGGCGGCCTCACTTGCCCTGCACGTGCTACACCCGCGCCACGCGCTACACAGTGCCCCTGCACTCGGGAGAAGGGAAACAACTCTGCATCACGGGAGACAACGCGGGGGACCCGCGACACGCAGCGGCTCAGGAGGTTGTCTGTCTGTCTGTCTGTCTTGATGATGTAGCCAAGCGCCTGCTAACATTGCAGTTATCCGAATATGGAGGACACAGGCTGCACAGGTTCCTTTGAATACAATACGGAGTCATTAAGGCTAAAAAAAACTTAATTTAACTTTCCTTGCCAATGGAATCTTGTCAAGGTATTGAAAATTTTTTTTTTATTTATTTCTCACTCTCTCTCACACACACACACGAGAGAACCCGTTTCTTCTGACTTTTCAACATTCTTCGACAAATTTATGTCACTCAAAATAGAATCTTCCTTTATTTTATTTTTAATTTATTTATTCATTTATTTGATGTTTTAATTGCTCAGAATGTCTCTTAAACTAGAAAATGGTTCACCTCTTAAATACACATTTGAACTTTACTTTGATATCTCCGTTTAACAAACAATGCGTGACAGTTGGCATTGTCTGTTGCAGACGCCAATAATTTACTAAGATAATGGGACTTTTTTGACCATCAGCATGATTCCCCCCAAGATGCGCGACATGCTAAAAATAGACCAGCTCCTCCGTGTCTGGCACACATGCAGGATGCAGGATCACGCCTGCTGCCATCGCCGTGTGGTGAGGGCTGCAAATAAGTATCGACCTCATCTGCTGTTTGCGAACCCGTTCCAGCCGCCATTGAAAGCGAATAAGTTGGAAAGGTAATAGTCCCCTGGTCGGAGGACAATAGAGACTGCTTCTGGTGCGAGATGCTCAGCATCCGCTACACCAACAGAAGATCGTTACCAAAGAGCAATCACAACGGAAGTTGTGACAAAACACGTTTTTAATTTTACTGAAGAACAGCTTTGAGTTTTAAAAATTGCTGTCAGCTAGCCCCAGAACGTTAGCTAAAATGATATTGTTGTTGTTATTATTACATTATTAAAGTTGTGATAATAACAATGCTTCAGTGATGGCGATTATGTCATCGGCAGACATCAGTCCTGCTATTGTCATGATGGTGGAGAAGACGTTAACTTTATAAAGGCTGCGCATGCTCAGAACTGACATACGGGCGTTCTTAATGGAGCTTTGACTCGTTGTTGTTGTAGGGATGTGATCTGGAAGAGAAAGATTGCTCTATGAAAATTTATTGTAGTCCTCCTCAAGGGAGCAAGCTTGTTTGCCCTGTTTGTAAAGTAGACACAGTTTGATTTATTTCTTGGGGTCTAACAAAATTTTCAAGCTTAAAAAATAGTGAATTCTGCCCCTTCTGTTCTTGAGACACACCATGCATAAAATACAGAAAGAAAATTATCTGACAAACACGTTTGTCCAAGGTTTGGACCAATTAACATATTGTCGCAGCTCCTCCATTGGCTGTAACTTTCCCAATAAAATTGTTTCCATGTACAATCCGAACATTCGTGTTGTTGACATCTTTCTGGCATTGGTGTGTTTTAGTCATGTATCCTAAGAGTCAAATTGAGGGCGGAGGAAACTCGCCTAGATTTTTGAAACAGCATCTTGACTTAATTGCACACACATGAACAGCAGGGGAAATAATAAGAAAGGAGCAGATATTTTGTATGTGCGCACACTGAATTCCCTTGCCTGCACCATGATAAGACATTTTTTTAAAATTGACCCTGCTGTATTTTTGCAGAGGGAAGGAGAAAAACAACCTATTTAAGTCAAGGCCAGTTTGCTGTCGTCTGGGTGAGGTCAGGGCTGATTATCTCGGGTCAACACCAAGGGCTGCTCCCACCACCACCACCCTCCTCTGTTGCGCCATTAGTTGTCGTGGCTGCCATTCGACTGGCTGCTGCTATTCAGATTTATAATTATTTATTTTCATATCATTGCACAACATTTTCATCATGCACATGTTGTTTTATCTCCATTTACAAACATGTATCTCCAGACTGCAGGATGTGGGTTTTTTCCCCTCCAAGTGTGCGCAAAGATATTGTGAGGGACTATAGGGTAGAAAAGGTTTCGGTATACCAGCTGCCGGCATCATTGGAACGAATTATGACCACAGCTACCTCTAGTGTCAGCAGCAAGCTAGTGCAAGTCATTGAAATACATACACCCAGGGTATCTGAATGCAGCAGTTGATGGAATGCTGGTGGATTTGTTCCTACAGGCTGCACGACTGATGTTTCGTTCAGATAGCTTCATGTTGAATGATGTATCGCCTGTGTGTTTGCATTGTTCAGTTTAGATTACAGCCCAGGTTTCAAATTGAGACATTTTAGGAACACGGACTCGTGCTGATAAATAAGTCGAAGTAGAAACCTTATTTTTTTATTTTAAAATGTCAGTAAACATGTCTGACACTGTAGCGGTCTCCTTACATATTTCCTTTGCTAGCCCTCAAAGAAGTAATTTACCTTTGAACTCTGGAAATAGAAAGCAAAAATCGACACATAAAAGCATAACAAATTTACTGAGTCTGTACTGCCTTTCGGTCACGTGACTACACGTGTTTGCGACACCTGGATTGTGCTTTGTCATGTGCAGAATGCTGCTAGCGCGCGCACACGGACTCACATGACAGACAGGCTTCTCTATCTCATCGTGTGCATCATACTTCAGTTTGATATGTAAACGCAGCCTTGTGCATATTTAAGGTGACCAGACGTCCCGCTTTAGGCGGGACAGTCCCGCTTTTGACCTCGTGTCCCGCCTGCTCATCGGGCGGGTCGTTAACTATACTGCTCAAAAATAGAAACGAGTCGCCGCTTCCTTTTTTTTTTTTTTTTTTTTGTTTTGTTTTGTTTTTTGAAATCGACATTTTTATTATACATCTAATCGTTTTTTTACTATTACTATAAACATTATTAAAGTATGAAGTCTATTTCATCTGTCTATCTTTAACTCTACTCTGAAATTTCCTTGGTTAGTGATTATCTAGGTCCATATATTTTGTTTATTCTTTGTCGTGATTAATAGATTATTTCACCAATGACAAACACGGGAGGATGAAGAATAGAAGATGAGGACAGACTTGGAGATGTTTGATTCTCATCTCACTTTTATTGTGTTTGTATCAAAGACATGGGCTAGTCCTTATATTACTTTGAGCGGTATAGTACAATATGACCTCCCTTATCATATTATATTTTATTTTTATATTCCAGCGAGAACTGCGTGATACTCGGTTCATAGGAACCAGCGCAGTACACCAGTTCTGTTTGTTCATTCCTGCACTGATCGCTGACACCAGTCACTTCTTCACTTTCGGGCCGACCTGTAAGAATACTTTAATATTGTCATTATAGTAATATGTAAGTCCTGTGAGTCTACATGAGCTTTATTATGGTCATGTGTACGTCCTATCATTACATATTCTCTTATATTGTAGCAAAGTTTAAGGTGTGTGAGTAGACATAGGTCACATGACTGTGGTGCTATCCTGACAGTGAAGGCTCTACAGACAAAGCAGACAGAGAAATGAAGGGACCGTGCTTCAGGCTATAAATAGTTTGTATCTCTCTCGTCGTCTGCTTCTCTCAGTCATGTAGGTCACATCCTCGATCTTCCCTGCTGACTGTGCTCAGCAGTATGTCTGTGCTCTAAATTTTCAGCTTGCTTCATAGTACTTAGAGTGTGAGCATGCGCTTTACAAAGTCTGCGTTCATTGTCGTCGTCGTCGTCGTTGTTGTTGTTGTTGGTGGTCGTGGTGGTGGTGGTGATACCTTTTCTCAAGACTTTAATTTTTTTTTCTCGAAGGATCTGAACCTTCCCTGTCCTCAGCATGGGTTCATTCGTGTGGAATATTGCACTTCCGGCGATGATCACGGTGGCAGCCATTTTGCTGTACCGTTGCACCACTGAGAAAGAGACAAGGATCCCGCTAGCCAAAACGCTTAACGACTCCTATGATTACATCATCGGTAAATAATGAGAATAATGAGACTTGTGTGATTAAGTCAGTTTGAATCTTCTTGCTTCTTGTCATGTGGTTCAGAACTTCCTCTTGTAAATCTGAACTCTGCATCTTATACTTAAATATTCTCCATTAACATTGTGCTAGCATCTTTATTGTGTTCTGTTCATTGTATGACTATGTTGGTGTGCAGTTGGAGCTGGGTCTGCTGGCTGTGTGCTAGCCAATCGTTTGTCAGAGGACAGTGACGTCACCGTCCTACTTCTAGAGGCGGGTCCAGATGACCGCGACTACCTCAATGTGTCGGTACCCGGATTCGCGGAGTACAACTACCATTCGGAAATCGACTGGGAATACTACACTGAGCCTCAAGAATTTGCCATGAACGGCTTTGAAGAAAATGTTTGTAAAGCGAAAAAGAAAAATAGACGAAAGAAAGAACGAAAGAAAGACAGACAGAAAGACGAAAGGTAGAAAGAACGAAAGATGGAAAGAAAGAACGACAGATAAGAAAAAAAAAAAGAGAAGAGGATTAACAAAACAAAGAAAGAAAAAAACTGTGAAAGAAAGAAAGAACAAACGAAGAAAAAAAATAAAGATCAAAGAGAGAAAGACAAAATGACAAACAAAGAGAATGAATAAAAAAGAGAAA
Source organism: Pomacea canaliculata (assembly GCF_003073045.1). Taxonomy (NCBI): domain Eukaryota; kingdom Metazoa; phylum Mollusca; class Gastropoda; order Architaenioglossa; family Ampullariidae; genus Pomacea; species Pomacea canaliculata. Next base: position 22,812,405 of record NC_037597.1, on the reverse strand, counting down.
GAAACAAAAAGGAAAAAAAAGACAAAAAAGAAATAAAAACAAAACAATCTTCTGAACAAATTGTGTTGGTTATTTGCTCTCTTGTTCACAACGACAGAGAAGCTTTTGGCCTCGAGGACGTGTGCTGGGAGGAACCTCCAACTTGAACGGCATGCTGTACATCCGGGGCCACCGACTGGACTTCGACACGTGGGCAGAGCAAGGTTGCGATGGCTGGAGCTACAAGGAGGTTTTACCTTACTTCATCAAGTCCGAGGATAACCAAAACGAAGACTATGTCAAATCAGGTCAGACGATCATGCTGTCCTGTCTCAGTGCAAATTAAATAAGGAGGAATACTTCAAGTGCAAGTTACTATTTTAAGTGCTACCATACCTAAATATTTAAGGTTTCCTCTGGATTTATTTTATATTTTATCTAAAACTCATAGTGTTATCATGCACATGACCCTTATGCCATTTCGTCAGTGGCACAAGCACGTGTGTTGCAGGTTACCATGGCAAGGGTGGACCCTTAAAGGTGGCCAGCCACAAGACCATGCCCCTGACTGACCTGTGGCTGCAGGCTGGACGTGAGATGGGCTTTCAAGAGGTGGATCCCAATGGAGAAAATGTAGAAGGTGATTACAGCTGAATTCCATACTTATATGTCTAGAGAATGCCAGGCTGTTGTACATTAATCTCTTTTGAAGTTAAGAAAAAGCCTAAAAACTAAACATCGCATAGACATAATCATTGGTTCTTACAGTAGTTTTTTTATTTATCTGTATTACTTTAAGTATCATCTTAGGTGTATCCACATTTGTTTACTTCTGCACACGTGTTCCGTGGTAAAGATGGCATTCCTGACACCTGTGCATTTTATTTTATTATTTATTTTAACAACACAAAAGAATAATTGAGTTACAAAAATGAAAACAATACTTTCATTAATTGTAAATAACTCCCCAAGGAATAATTCTAAATAAGAGTTGCTTTCCTTTGTAACCATTTGCGGTAATTCATCGTTGAATGGAGTTTCATAGAAGGGGTTTATTTTATGAGACTGAGACTGGCTTAATTTTTTTTTCTTATGAGATAAAGTCAAGCAAAGCAAAGAAAATATTTATCTTTTCTTTGTGACTTTTCACGATCAAATTTTTGTCATTTCGGTAACAAAAATATTCTTTTAGTTTGCCTTCACACAGAAAGACAAGTGATGGCAAGGTACGAACTGTAATCATATTCCGTGAACTGGTCTACATGTTTCTCTCTGGGTAGGTGTGGTGCTGTCCCAGGCCACAGCAGCTGACGGGTATCGGTGGAGTACATCGCGAGCTTTTCTGTACCCGGTCCTTGACAGACCCAACCTTCACATCGGTGTCAACGCTCACGTGACAAAGGTGTCGCCATTTCTTAACATGGGATGAACTGCTGCCTTATCATGAATAAGAGCTAGTGACCTGCTTCTTTAGTGATTAGATAATAATGGACATGTAATTATATAGAGTTTGCACAAAGACCCTTGACTGGCTGACATAAAACCACTCTGCCTCCCTCTTTTCTGGTCGGCTTTACTTGAGCAACCCTGTATCTCTCAAACAAAACATAAATTGAAGCATTAATTAATTAAATCTATTATAGCAGATGGACGCACGAATATAATGCTCTTCAGTACCATGATTAGGACAAATGCAAAGGCAAACCTAGTTTTTAAAATAAGATTGTTTTCCCAGGTCATATTCGAAGGTAAGCGCGCCGTTGGGGTGGAGTTTATTCGCAAAGGGAGAAAACAACGTGTAAGAGCCCAGCGGGAGGTAATTCTATCAGCCGGTGCTATAGGTTCACCTCAGATCCTCCAGTTGTCCGGAGTCGGACCAAAAGATCTTCTCGAAAAGTTAAAGGTAATTACCCAAATACTGAAGTATTACTACAGGGCGACAGATGCATTACCATGGTTCATTGTCTATGAAAAATATAACTCTTGGGAAAATATTTTTGCTTTTTAAAGAAGTACACGAATAAAGAATGTAAAGAATGATGAGTCTTTCCTGTGACTTCATATGAAAAAGAGAAATAAGAATCAGTATAGAAAACTACTTGCAAAATAGAAAAAAAGATGTAATGGTAAGTGTAACGAACTTGACCTATGGTAATTGTGACATGGTGACCGAGGGTAATTGTGACTATCGTGTTTTAACACAGATCCCAGTGGTTGCAGACCTTCCTGTAGGGGATAATCTTCATGACCACGTCTTCTTTTCCTACAGCGTGGGTGTGAAGGAACCGGTTGGTATGGCTCCAGAGGACTTGACCTCTTTCTGGACATGGCTTCAGTACACGCTTTTTAAAACCGGTACATGAAGCTGTTTAACCGAACGACTGTCTTCATCTTCCACATAATTTTAAATGCATTTAAATTACTTTTTCAACCTTGATTGTACCTTCTTCAAAGGTGGACTGTATTTTTTCTGTCATTCCTTAGTTGTCATTAACGTGGGTTTTGCAGTAGGCGCCAAAGTTAGCACTCGATGACCCAAGTTTCTATGGCAACGTCTGTGGCAGGCCACTGGGCGTCCCCTATTTCGGTCGAAGTACAGATTTTCCTCAGCACGGATGACGAGAGCAGAAAGATGAACTGGCCGGACCTCCAGATCATGATGCAGGGTCGTCTGTGGACAACCGAGAAGCTGAAGAACTTCCGCTATACAAAAGAGGTCACACGTTTCTGAACCTTAGTGTATCCCTACGTGCTTCTTTTTCCATGTGAATCAGGGTACTGCTATAAGATTACACGGGAGGATAACGGACAGCCTCCATTATCCTCTCTGTAGACATGTCGAGTGAAGACGATGACTTCTATTAGGCGCAAATGAATATTTCCATCTTTTGTTCTTGTAACACTTCTACTGAAGAGCTTTAATTTCATTCTTAAGAGACGGTTGCTTATGAACTTTTCAAAGGAATGTGAACACTGCTCAGCATCTTCAACGGTCTGTTCTTACGTGCTTTCCAGACCATTGAACAAGCGAAGCGAAGAGATGAGTTTAAGTATGGGTTTCCCTGCCTGGACTCACTACTGCGACCAAAGAGCCGCGGGACTTTGCGTATCAAGAGTGCGGACCCTTTCGAATACCCGGCCATCAACCCACACTACCTAGAGCACCCGGATGATCTAGCACTGCTCGTGAGAGGTCTCTGACCAAAAAACATTTCTTTTAATTTCAAACCATTTAGGTAAATCGCTTTACAGGTCACACCGATCACCCATTACTGTAGACACATTTTCATGAAAGTAAAGCTGAACTTCATTGATAAATATGCTTGAAAAGACAAATATTTCAGGTTTCAGAGATTTTTCTCGTGGAAATCGTTTGCATCCGTTGTTTCTGCCTCCTAGGCATCAGAGTGTGTCAGCGACTTGTTGCAACTCCAGCCATGCAGTCGGTGGGTGCAGAGGCCACAGACGGACCATCCAAGTTTTGCTCTCAGTTTCCATTCGATTCCGATGCATATTGGGAATGCCTGGTGAGACGCAACGTTCAGACCATCTACCACCCGATCGGCACGTGCAAGATGGGCGCCGCTACTAGTGACAGTGCTGTGGTGGACCCGCAGCTAAGGCAAGACTTGATGAGTATTACTGATAATTATTGTTAGAGAAGTCAGGGGTGGACGACAATCGTTGTTGAGAATGCATTGTTTACAATTGTTGTTGAGAATTTATCGTCGACAATACAGTCAAATCTCCCTACTATGCCACCTACCGGGACCGAGCAAAAGTGGCATAGTAGGGAGAGTGGCATAGTAGAGAGTGTTCGTAAAAACGGCTTTATTTGTTCAAGTTACCCGTCAGTCCAAAGCAGGGGTGGGCAATTAATTTTCCCAAGGGGCCGCATGAGACATTGGGATGGTTTTAGAGGGCCGGACTAATATAGTTAACTCAGTTTTACCCAATACTGTATATATAGTATATATACTGGCGGGCGGGCCGGTCAGAGACAGGAGTCCTTTGCCCAGGTCTGGTCCAAAGCTCTCAAGAATCGTCGGCTTCGCTAGCTGTCTCCTCTCATTCTCCCCCTCACCTCTTCATCCTCCACCCCTCCCAACCACATCCGCGCACCTGAATCCTGTCGCTAGTCGACTCCCTCACACCTTCCCTCTGTCACGTGACTGTCACCCGGCTAGCGACCACCCCCCCCCCCACATTGCCAGCCTCCACCCTCCCTGTGTGCGTGCTATGTTCCATCCACCTAAATGCGATGTCCCACACTACCATACAGTTTAGTAATCGAGCACTGCGCGGAATTTTACAACTTGTGTCTTTTAACAGTCACAAAAAAAGTGGCATAGTAGGGAGAGTAGGGGTGGCATAGTAAATTTTTTTTTACATTGAATTTATAGTCGGGACCGAGCAAAAGTGGCATAATACCGAGAGTGGCATAGTAGAGGGGTGGCATAGTAGGGAGATTTGACTGTAGTTTAAAATTTATTGTGTACAAATGCTTGTCGACGCCTGAGCTTCTATTATTTGACTCATGTTGCTTGTGACAGGGTGCGGGGACTAACAGGACTCCGAGTGGCTGATGCCTCGGTGATGCCAGTGATGACATCGGGAAACATCAATGCTCCGGTGATCATGGTGGCCGAGAAGGCCGCTGACCTCATCAAGGCTGCTCGTGCTCAGAATTAACATACGGGTGTTCAAGTGTTCAAGAGGGTGTAGTAACCATCGCGAGAAAGAAAAGTCATCTGGGACGAGTCCTGTGTTGTCCCTCCCTCGCCCCGCTGTGTGCTTACATTAGTCTAGTCTGAGAAGATGAGACATCGGTCATCTTAAAACATGTTTAGGTATTTGAGTTGTTGTATTTTCGCAAAACCTTTTTTCTTATTTACTTTCTACGCTGATTAGAGTTCCTTATTTGTTATTCACAATAAGATGCGGTGCCTGACATGTTAGATATCAAATTGACGAGCAAGTTTTAAACTCCACAAATAAAGCGATTAAAATGACTTTGTCTATTTTTCCTTTCTTATTTAACTTTGAAAAAAAGTAAAGTCACGAGGCATCACATATAGTAAAACTGCTGTGAAATATCAACAAATAAAAACAAACATTTACGGTCACAGAATCAACAAAATTCTTAAGTGCGGCTCAGTTTGTGTCTGAGTGTTTGTCTGTTAAAGTCGTGGCCTGTATCTGTTCTATGTACACTTTCATTTCTGCATGTATCCGAAACAAGAAGAGTACTGAAATACTTAGTTCAGTCAGTGAAGCAGCTAATATTTTTTTTTTATTACGCAAAAACATACACAAAACATAACAGAAACTACCGCACACATCAATTTACATAAATAAATCAACAAAAATATCTTTGACAATCTACATAAATCTTTCTTCCATCTCATTATACCCTACCCTATGAAAGGATCAGCTGACGCTAGTAATAGCCTTGGTTGTAGTGGTTTGTCTTTAACTATTAGTTGTAGCCTACACAAATACCGATAGCTTTCAACATACATGTACATCAATAAATAACACATATTTCAGGCAGTTACACATTTCAGCTGTACACTGAGCTTATTCTTATCTATAAACTTATGACATTAGTTACATCTGAGGAATAGCTCACCCAGATATTATCTTCCCGTATACAAATACCAAATCGAGGCAGGAAAACATGTCTATTCACAAACATTTTCAAGTAGGTATAGGGTATCCAGACTACGAAGAAACATAAGGGATACATGAATTTTCACCGATACATAACAATATAAGTATGTATAACAAACAATATTTTACAATATACCAACATAAAAAAAAACAAAAAACAAACATACACACATATATTAACAAACATTTTAAGAATACATCTATCTGCACAGAGAAGCCACACAAACAAAGCAATCATCATAGAAGGCACCCTGGAGCCCATGTGTCATAAGATGACAGCACAATATTAATGTATATCAAGACATATGTAGTTTTTATTAATCAAGATTATATATATGTATAGAATCAGTATTTAGTTTAGCTAACGAGTTGTTCATAGGATAGCCAGTGTTTAGCAAACTTTTCTTCGGTTAATTCTAAACATGAATTAAATTTTTCAATTGAATATCTGTGTTTCAATATTTGGATACAGTGGAACCTCGGTTAACGAACTTAATCCGTTCTGGAAAGCTGTTCGTTAACCGAAATGTTCGTTATCCGAAACAATTTTTTCCATAAGAAATAAAGGAAATAGATTTAATTGGTTCCCAGCCCCTGTTGACTCGCTAATATTTGAAAGTTACAGGCTATATAGGTATTTGTAATGAGAATAGTTATAATGCAATATAAATGGAGTTAAATAAACATAAAAACATTAACGAAAGCATTTAAACATCAGAAAACTTGCCGTTTAGACGGCGTGGTTGGAAACAGGTGTGGGGAGGAAGGGGTGGAATTACTGCTTTGAATCCCCTCTCCATGAGCACACGTGACATTATAAAATCGGGGAGACTTCCCTTTTCTGTAGCTTTGAGGTTGAAGAAAAAAACTTGTCCAGTGTCTGCTTGTTCTGCATTTTTTGTAAAACTCTTCGGTAAGACGACATCACATATCCGACAGACGCATGCCACCTTCATACTTTGAAATCATTTCCTTTTTCAATTCATTTGTTGGCCACGTCCTTGTCATTACCTCACTACTATTAATTGCTCTTAATCTTTTTTGGAGCCATGATTGAGGATTATCTTATTAAAATAAAGCACAACAATCACTAAATAAGAAGGATGCGCACAGGTAAGGAACGACTGATCGTAACTGTCTCGAGCTCGAATGATGACATGCTGGTCGGTCACGTGTGGTTCACGTGGCTGTTCGTTATCCGAAATTTTGTTCGCTATCAGAGACAAATTTTTAACGAAATTTTTGTTCGTTATCCGAAATTTTGTTCGCTATCCGAGACAAATTTTTAGCGAAATTTTTGTTCGTTAACCGAAAAATTCGCTATCCGAGGCGTTCGCTAACCGAGGTTCCACTGTAAAGGGTTCTAACTGGAGAATGACTTTTTTAAATATACAAGAATATATGTATGATTTTGCCAGCAATAAAATTAAATCAAGTGCAACATCTGCCTCAAAGTTATTATTGCATCCAAACAGAATCAAATGCTCACTAAAAATTATCTTAGGCGCATTTGTACATTTGTCTAATATACACTTTTGTAAGTTTTTCCAAAAAACATTAACATATTTGCACTTCCAAAAAATATGTTGAATATTTTCTTTATCATCTCTCCAAAGGCTGCAGACATCATCCTCTTCTGGTCCCATGTGGAATAATATTACTCTTGTCCCCAGGATTCTATGTAACACTCTGATTTGAAGCCATTTTAATTTAATATCTTTTATATTAGCCATTGCTTTAAATATAACATGCCAATCAACATTTCTATTTATCCTTTTATCCCAGTTTAAGCAACAGTTTGGTATACATGCGTTAGATAACATTTTATCATAATATAGTCTTGCTCCTTTCTGTACTGGTCGAATTATTCTTAGATTTTTGTTTGTGTCGTATGTAGAAGGAGATAAATCTGTTTTATTCATTCTATTTAAGTTTATGTATGTCTTTATGGCCTTTATACAACCATTAAAAGAGACAAAGTCAATGTTAACATCATATTTATTTTTAACAGCTTGATGTGATAGAAAGTTTCCTCTATCATCTGTCAAGTGTTTAATTGAGTATACATCTTTCTCCACCCATCTTCTATATAGAATTGGCTTATTCCCAATTGTTATTCTATCGTTACAGAAGATAGGTTCTGACAAAATTTCATGTTTATCACACACTATATTCTTTCCAAATATCCTGTACGCTTTTAGTACATCCGTCCAGAAGCTATTTGCATTAATAAAGTGGCAAACTGCAGGGCCCAGTTTGTCCAAACAACCTATTATTTTATGTGTAGACAGAAGGATTTTTTTCCAGCTGTGGTTGCTTTTCTTTATTTTCCGCAGCCATGATAATTTTAGCGCATTCATATAAGTTTTAACATCAGGTATGCCCATGCCTCCATCCTGGATATTTTTAATGGATATTTTTCTATTAATTTTATCATTTTTTCCATTCCAAACAAAACTAAAGATAGATTTCTGTATGTCATTTATCACAAGGTCTGGAGGGTTAGGTAGTAGTAACCAAAGGTGTATTAATTTTGACAAAATTAAGGACTTAAGTATTGCTACTCTCCCTAATGGAGTTAACTGTCTCTTTAACCATATTTTATACAATATTCTTATTTCAGCAAGCTTGCTATCGTAGTTTAATTTTATACAGTCTTTTAAGTTACTTGTAAACCAAATACCAAGAATTTTAAATTTCTCAGGATTCCACTGCATCTGTAAGTGTGGTAAAAACTTAATCGGTGAGTTTGTTTTACTCCCCAGCCATACTGCACTTGACTTTTCGGTGTTTAGTACCAATCCCGATATCTTTCTAAATATATCTAAAGTGCTCATAGCTTCTTCAAAAGAGAGTCTGTCATCTTGCAAGGTAAGTTCTGTATCATCTGCATATTGTACTATTTTACTTTCAGTGTTATGAATTTTTATACCTTTAATATATTTATTTTTTCTAATCATAATAGCTAGTATTTCTACGCACATAATGAATAAATAAGGCGAGATGGGGTCACCCTGCCTGCATCCTCTTCTAATTTGGAACCATCCTGATAGTGTGCCATTCACTGACACACTTGATTTAATATTTGTATAAAAGGTAGTTATCCATTTACGGAAAAGGGGGCTAAATCCAAAGGAATATAGAACATTAAGCATAAAACTCCAACTAATACTATCGAACGCTTTCTCAAAATCCAAGCATATAAGTAAACCAGGTTGTTTATTTTCATTTAAATATTCTATCAGATCATATATCAGTCTAATGTTATCTCCAAGATATCTTCCACTGATAAAGCCGGACTGATCCTCATGGATAAGAGATGGTAAAACTTTTTTCATTCTATTCGCAATGCACCAATCTTATATATTACATTTAAGAGGGTGATTGGCCTCCAGTTCTTGATTTGATCTCTGGGTTTATCCATTTTAGGTATACATATAATTACCCCTTCTTTTTGTGTGGCTGATAACTCTCCCTTTAGAAAGCCCTCGTTTAGTGATCTAACAATGAAAGGTCCAAGCTGTTTCCAAAAAACCTTAAAAAACTCCACAGTAAATCCATCGCTCCCTGGGCTTTTCCCATTAGACATACTTTTTATGGCCTGACCTGCTTCACTTAAGGTAATAGTTCCTTCTATTAAATTAAGTTCTAGTTCGGTAATTTTTGGTATGTTTTCTTGGATGTCATCAAAATTGAATTCTTGAACTGTTCGTTCCGAATACAGATTTGAGAAAAAAGCTTGCACTTCTGCTCTTATTTCTTCAGATCTTGTAGTGCTTTCCCCATTTTGCTTCTGTAATTTTCGAATTTGTTTACTTACATAATTGCGTTTTTCTAATGAACAGAAATATCGACTGACTTTCTCACCCTCTGCTATCCATCGTGCTCTGGAGCGAATCAATACACCTTCCATTTTCTTTTCCCTTATACTAATAAGTTCCTTTTTGTTCCTTTCCAGTTCATAGAGCTCTTCCTCATTCATCTTTCCTTTACCTTCCAAGTGTGTAATTATTTTTTCTAATATTTCTTGCCTTTCCTTATTTTGTTTTTTCTTCTTACTTGCATAAGCAATTGTTTCTGTTGTAATTTTCATTAGCATAGTGTCTAGAAAGGTCTGATCCGATATAACCAGCTGTAATTCCATCATAGGAATATTTCCTAAATTATTCCTTTCATATGGAAAGGCTGAGTATTCTTCTATAACTTCTCTAATAATATTATTTATTTGTGTTAGATATTTTTTATCTCTTAAATGTGATGAGTTTAATTTCCATAAATTAAATCTCCTTTCTTCTACTTTGTTGCTTAATGATAAAGTGATCAATGAATGGTCAGTTCGATATCCCGGGGTGATGTCTGCATCCACAACAAGATCTGAAAGTGAATCCGACATAAGAAAGTAATCTAACCTGCTTTGCTGGAGGGGCCTTTTTCTATGCCAGGTGTATCTTAGTACTTCTGGATTTAATTCACGCCATATATCTACCAGGTTCAAATTTGTAATCATCTCATCAATTTGTTTTTGCCCTCTTGTATTGTTATTATGCTTATAATTATGACAGTCTAGCTGAAAGTTCAAAACAACATTCCAATCACCCCCAATCACAATGTTATCTATACTTAATTGCCTCACACACTCTTCTAGTTGCGAATAGAATTTTGGGTTATCCTTGTTTGGCCCATAGACATTACAAATTAGAATATCTTTTTCTAGCGTTTTTATCAATACCATAATGTAGTTTCCTCCATTGTCTCTATAAACTTTTTTAACTGAAAATTCAAAATTGTTATTAAATAAGATTGCCACCCCTCGTGATGAAGAACTGTAGGATGCAAAAAGGCAAGAGTAACCCATTCCGCAGATATCATTACTTCCTGTTTATGCTCAAAATGTGTATCTTGTAACAGATAAACTGAAAAGGCCTTATTACGTAAATAATGAAAAACATCTCTCCTCTTGCACATGTCACCTAGGCCCTGACAGTTCATAGATGCTAAAATAATTGGTGAGTTTATGCTCATATTGAAATAATTTTAATGGAACAGTAAAGAAGACAGAACATTAATTGATAGAACTTTTGAATAACAATGACGAGAACTGTAGTTAACACATGCATTCCATATAGAAGCCCTCATATGATGCTCATAAACCGATATGTAATTTTTTTGTGGCAAACGAACAGATGGAAAATTTAGAAAACATGACACAGGACATACATAGACAAACAAAAGAAGATGAACAAACATGAATTTTTTAACAGGATTGGCAGGGTGACATAACATAGTCACCATTTATGCCCTGAGTGATGATCTAATGTTTTTGGACCCTTATCCAGACCCCCTCCCCCTCGAGAGAGAGAAAAAAAAACAACCCCTAAAGCACTCACCCGCTAGTAGTAGCTATTTAAACAATATTTTTTAAAAAAAAGCCATACATCAATGTACATAAATAGATCAACAAACATATCCCTGACAATCTACACAAATTGTTCCTCCACCCTACCCTACCCTATGACCAGCTGACACTGGAAACACTAGAAACCGCATAGGTTATTGTTGTGGTTTGTCTTTAACTTTTAGTTGTAGCCTACACAAATACAGCTAGCTCTCAAAGCACTTCAATAAATAACACATATTTCAGGCTCTTCGCACATTTCAACCGTACACTGAACTTATATTAATTTATAAACATATGACATTTGTTATATTTGAGGCATAGCTCACCTACATATTACCTTCACGGATATAAATGTTAAATAGGGGAAGGAAAAACCTGACTACTCACCAGGGATGGGGAGTAGCTGTAGCCTAGCTACAGCTACTGTAGCCGGCTACAAATTTTGTAGCTTGTAGCTTAGCCGGCTACAAATTAAAAAAAAGTAGCTTGTAGCCGTAGCTACATTTTAGAAAGTAGCTGTAGCTTGGCTACATGTTGGCTACTTTCACGACTGTAGCACTCTAGTAGTGTACAAAGTATAATGTCTTTGGGTTGTAGATTTGCATCTATATTCCAGAATGTTCAGCACGGCAGCAATGTAAAAGATAGAATGTCTTTGTGCGAGGGAGGAAATGATGTTCAACAATGTAGCAATGTTCAAAGTAAAAATGTCTTGTCTTTGCGCGAGGGAGGAAATGATGTTCAACAATGTAGCGATGTTCAAAAATGTCTTTATTGCGACGAAATAGAATGTCTGTGCTAGAATGTTCGAGGGGAGGGAGAATAAATAGCAGGGCTGACAGTGGTGGAGATATAAAAAATCAGACATGGTACCCCCGACTCAGTGTGAATGTGGCAATTAAATATTTAGAAAATATTTAGAAAAATGTTCATTTTATCAAAAGTAATGTTTATACCATATTCTCAAATGCATCACTTTGTAGCTTATGCATTTCTAAAAAAATTGCAAAATTTTACTGCTGTAGCACAAGCCAATCTTGAGAAATATGTTTTTATAGTTTAGGACTTGATGTCAAAAACGACAAACAGAGAAATTCAAGCTTAAAGATTTAAAATAAATATATCTTGTATCAGATCATTTTTGAAAAATATATGTCAGTGTTTATATGCTACATTTGACATCCTACTATATAATTAAAGTCTATTCTAGTATGCCAGGACTATACTTTTCACCCTATCAGCTTTTGGAAACAATTAGTTTGTGTTCCTTTCTTTGTTTTCAGTGTCAGTGTTAGAAAAAAATGCCTTATGATCTGCTTGCCTAAATTAGATTAAGCAGTGTTTTACTTAAATTCCATGCAAACTCATTTATTTCAATGGTCTGTTGTTCATAAACTCATTTATTTCAATGGTCTGTTGTTCATTGTCACAGTATTGATAAGAGGTTGACATTTTTCATCACCACATAACCTAACTTATTGAAAATTCCACCAGGTACCTGATACTTAAGCATCTGTTTAGTTTTCATTTCTAAGTAATAGGGAACAAATAGTTATAGAAAACAAATGTTTATCGGAAAACTTATATAATTTCTTTTGTCACTAAAACAGGATGAGGAAAAAGATCCAGAAATGTTTAATATAATCGTAAAATATGTGTACTTATTGTGTGAAAAAGGCCGGGGGAGGAAGTGGGCAAGGAATGAATGAAAGCATTTATGGATTCACTAAATAAAATTGTCGGTATATCGCAGTTCTCCGTTTCATTATTATAATAAAAACTTTGTAAAGCAAGTAATAGTGTTTAGTGTGTATGTTTGGTGTTTGTGTATGTTGCTACAGCCAGCTGGCTACAGCTAACTTGTTATAACATCACGCTTTTAAAAGTAGCCAAAAGAAGCTGGCTACATTTTAAAAGTAGCCCAAAGTAGCTGGCTACTTTTTGCAAAATTGTAGCTGTAGTGTAGCCGGCTACATTTTGAAAAAAAGTAGCTGTAGCCTAGCCGGCTACAAATTAAAAGTAGCTTGCCCATCCCTGCTACTCACAAACATTTTCAAGTAGATATAGGTATAAGTCACCTACATATTACCTTCACGGATATAAATGTTAAATAGGGGAAGGAAAAACCTGACTACTCACAAACATTTTCAAGTAGATATAGGTATAACTCACCTACATATATTATCTTCACGGATATAAATGTTAAATAGGGGAAGGAGAAACATATCTACTCACAAACATTTTCAAATAGGTATAGGGTATCCAGATTACGAGAAGACATAAGGGAGGTCACTGACAAGATATTTCTTGTGTAATGTTTATCCCTGTTGTGTTCGGCTGCTCGGTGACCTGCCCCTGTGCTGGGCTAAGCACACTCGCCCCCGGATCCAGAGATGGCGTCTTAGTTACTGAAGGCGTGGAATGAGTAGTGGGGTCAAAGGTGGATAAAGAAGTCCCAAGATGCCCCTCTCTTCCGTGTGCAGGTTGTTGATGATGAGGTTTTTTCTCACTCTGTTGTTGTTGCCGTCTTGTCGTCCCTTCCCGATTCTGTTGGAATTTCCTTTCGCTCCCTTCCCGTTGTTGTCGAACTATTTCCTCGTGGCTCATTCCTATCAGCATTTTGTAGATATAACTGACATCACCACCTTTCACCTCTCGCACAGACAGATCTAATAGTTTCACAAATAGTTTGCCGCCAGCCGCCGACCATGCGTCTAGGACACCTTCATGCTGCTTTAAACGATTTAGTCTTTGCACATTTAAATGTGTGAGGTCTTCTGTGACAGACATACCTGACCCCTTGAGTCGACTTCTTGCTTTCAGCACTCGGTCTCTGTCCTTACGGGAGATGAACTTTACAATCACTGGTCTTGGTCTCGGTCTGTCTTTGTTTATTTTTCCTACTCTGTGTAGGGCTGAGATTTTATAGGTGTCAATGTCCGTAAGACCAAGTCCTGACTGAACAACAGTTTTCAAGTTTCTATTTTATGCTTATTTTAATATCTTTTGCGCCTTTACATATTTTACTTTTTCATCCTAAAGTACACTTGTTTGCCTCATAATGAAAGACTGACATTTGAAACTACTTTTTAAAACAATACACGCGCTTGCAAGAACAATTAAAGTCAAGTATCATAAGACATATTCCGTAAATAGAGACATTCGATCTCTAACAAGGAGAGACTACCTGCTGTCACGTTTCCTTGCGTGCCATTTCCTTGAGTGCTGTTACCTGCAGATGAACAAAACATAACAAAATCAAACATGGTTACAGGAATGGCGAACTCTTCCTTTTGCTAATGAAACAGCGGAAATACAGGCTCTGCTGCTCGTGTTGAATGGATTTACCTGCATGTAGCCTGGAGTAGTTGTAGCTGCAAGAACCTGCGGATCTTTAAGGGAAATGGAAACATCAATAATCTTAAAAAACGACACACACACACACACACACACACACACACACACACACACACACACACACACACACACACACACACAAGCGCACACACGCACACACACAAACACATACGCACGCACTCGCACGCACACGCAGGCGCGCGCGTGTATCAAAGAGAAAATAAATTTTTGGAGCTAGACACTTACACCAGGTAATGTTGCCGTTAGTGATATTTCCTGAAGTGCCATTTCCGTAGCCTGGGCAACCTGGATAAAGAAAAATGTAAAGCATCGTGTTGTCTACTCTGTACATGAGATATTGAGTGGATTTCTGCTGTCAGACTTTTTATTTTATGGTGCGGACTGGATTCAGATAAGTTAACAATGTACAGTGACTATAACTATTGTTCATTTCAAATATTTGATGAAGAAAAGTATGCATACGATACTGATTTTTTTCATGGTGTTTCTTTTTATTCCTTATTTCTTTATATTTTGCTAATGCTGAGAGGGATAGTAGACAGTCTAGAAAAAAAATCTAGAGCACGTGACCCTAGGATACTAAACATAACCCTATCAATACTTAAATCTTCCTTTTAGTCCTTCCTGTCCGCCTCAAGCCAGCATAGCAAAGCATCTTAATGCATATTAATTATCGGAGCAGATAATATTCAAAAGAGTCTTTTTAATCATTCCACTATGTTATCGTTATATGCAAGGGAGCCATTATTTTCACCAGTCAGAATAAGTTACAGAAACCTTCATTCTGGTGGTTTAATAAAAATGTAGTAAACTCAGTTCAATAGACCCATTGCAGGAAGGACAGTAGACCTGCACATGTCATCAACACCTTACAGTTACCTGAGGTGAAGTTTCCGCTCGTGCCATTTCCATTTGTGCTGTTACCTGGTGACCGAGAAAAGGGAGGAAACTGAGAAACAGACGTGGACATGCAAGTCTTCAGTTATCCCCATCGATATCGCAAATTGTTTGCTAATTACTCGTTCATGTTTTTAGAATTAATTCAGATCTTAGATTTTTTTATTGATTATAAGTATCATCTTAAACTCACAGAGCACCAAGGTTGGCACTAGATAAATCCAGCTGCTAATAAATATTTTATGGAAAACAAGTCAGTTTAAACAGTGAACATAAGAGTCAACAAAGTATTATAAAAAATATAGATGCTGTTATGTACAACTAAAGATGCAAGAAAAATAACAAGTAGCTTTAGAGGATAGGGCATGTTAGGAAAAAGCTTATTATGAAGTTTTCAGCAGTTATTCGATGCATTCAACATCACAACTGTCAACAGCTCTGAGTACATGTCATAAGGCTACCTGAAGTAACATTTCCGCTTGTGCCATTTCCATTTGTGCTGTTGTTGCCTGGTGACGATGAAAAAAATTTGAAATAAAGACAAGACACGCTTTATTTTGCAAATCAATATTAATCAGTCAACATTGACTATATCATTGTTTGTTGATATTCACTATTCAGTTTAGCAGATTATATGGCAGTCCTACAAGCACTGGTTGTTCGTACTCCAAAACGAGACCTGAAGATCATAATGGGCGACATGAATGCCAAAGTTGGAAATGACAACACAGACAAAGGACACGTAATGGGAAAGCACGGTGTGGGCAACTGCAACGACAATGGGGAGCTGCTCACAGACTTCTGCCTGTTCAACGACCTGGTAATTGGAGGCACAGTTTTTCCACACAAAACCATCCACAAGACCACCTGGACTTCACCCGATGGACATACAGAAAACCAGATCGATCACATTACCATTAATCGCCAGTTTAGAAGAAGCCTGCTGGATGTTAGAGTCAAGCGAGGTGCAGATGTAGCCACAGACCACCACCTGCTTGTGGCAACCATGAAGATTAAGCTGAAGTCTTTCCACGACACATCAGACAGACCGCACCACAAATTCAATGTGCAGTTTCTTAGAGACCGTAAAAAGCAAAAAGAGTTCAACTGCGAAGTTAAAAACAGATTTGCGACACTGGAAGGACTCCTGGAAGAAACAGTGGCTAACCACTGGACAGGATTACAAGAGACCTGGAAGAATGCCTGCACACACGTTCTGGGGAAAAAAGGAAAACAGCACAAGGAATGGCTGACTTTAGGGACCTGGCAAAAGATAGAGCAAAGGAAAGAGCTGAAGCAGAAGATCAACCAATGTCAAGACCAGCAGGAAAAAGAAGAGCTCAGAGCAAAATACTGGGAGATAAACAAGGAAGTGAAGAAGAGCGCATGGGACGACAAGAGACAGTTCACACACAGGATGGCAGAAGAGGCAGAACAAGCAGTTTTGAAAAATAACACAAAGAGACTATACGAAATTACAAGAATTCTGTCAGGAAGGAAAAATACCAATGCGTGCAGACCAATAAAGAATAAGAATGGCAGCGCCATCACCGGGGATGCAGAACAAAGATCACGATGGGTGGAACATTTTGATGAAATACTTAACCGACCACCATCAACAAACACTTTGGACATTCCCCCAGCTGCAGAACAGCTCCAAGTAAATACCAAGCCGCCAACCAAGACAGAAATCATCGAAGCCATCAAGTCCTTGAATTCTGGAAAGGCGGCAGGCCCAGATGGCATTCCTGCAGAAGCACTCAAGGCGGACCCAACAGCCGCAGCAGAGATGCTACATCCCCTGCTGAAGAAAATTTGGGAGCAGGAGCAAGTTCCAGCAGACTGGAAGCTTGGCTACCTAGTGAAGTTACCCAAAAAAGATGACCTGACACAGTGCAGCAATTGGCGAGGGATTACGCTGTTGTCCATTCCAAGCAAGGTGTTGACTAAAATCATCCTGGAGCGACTGAAAACCGCCCTAGATAGGAGACTTCGGCAAGAACAGGCAGGCTTTCGGCAGGGAAAATCATGTACCGACCAAATCGCTACTCTGCGAATTATTATCGAACAGTCCATCGAATGGCAGTCACCACTATACATAACCTTTGTAGATTTTGAGAAGGCCTTTGACTCCGTAGACAGAGAAACCATCTGGAAACTGATGCAGCACTACGGATTTCCACCAAACTTCATTGCCATCATCCAGCAGCTGTATGAGAACTCGACATGCCGGGTGATACACAAGGGTAAGCTGACTGACCCCTTCGCAGTGAGGACTGGAGTGAGGCAAGGTTGTCTGCTCTCACCAACAATCTTCCTGATCGTCATAGACTGGATCATGAGAAGAACAACCTCTAACAGCGACACGGGCGTTCAGTGGACCTTCGCCAGGCAGCTTGAGGATCTTGACTTTGCGGATGACACAGCCTGTTGTCCCACAAGCAACAACACGCACAGACAAAGCTCACTCGGCTCGCAGAAGAAGCAGCAATGACTGGCCTGACCATCAACATCAAAAAGACGGAGGTAATGCGGGTCAGCACAAAGCAAGAAGCCCCACTCCAACTACAAGGAGAATGTATTACAGTCTGACCGTTTCACCTACCTTGGCAGCATAGTCAGCAGCCAAGACGGAGGTACAGATGAAGATGTCAGAAGCCGAATAAACAATGCCAGGCTTGCATTCCACTCCCTAAGACCTATCTGGCACTCCAAGGCTTTGTCTCTACACACCAAGATCCGCCTCTATAATACCAATGTAAAGTCAGTAATTCTGTATGGGTCTGAGACATGGCGGGTGACAAATGCCATCACCAACAAGATACAGACCTTCATCAATAAATGTCTGCGCCGCATTCTTAACATCCGATGGCCTGAGAAGATCTCCAATACCGCCCTGTGGGAGAGAAAAAACCAAAACCCTGCCAGCCTAGACATCAAGAAGCGAAAGTGGGGCTGGATTGGCCACACTCTACGAAAGCCAGCCGACAATTTAACGCGACAAACTCTGGGCTGGAACCCATAGGGGAGGCGCAAGGTTGGGAGACCCAGACAGACGTGGAGACGATCAGTCCACAGAGAGGCAGAGACAGCTGGCATGACATGGTCCCAACTAGAAAGGGATGCCCAGGACCGGGTCCGATGGCGGCGTGTGGTTGCGGCCCTATGCTCCACTGGGAGCGAATAGGAACGAAGAAGAAGAAGATATGGCAGGTACACTAAATAAATATAATTATATCTGTAAACCACAGACAGGTAAAAAAGGTAATGACTAGAAAAACAAATTGATACATATTCTAAGTGTAGAGTAGATGGTTCTAGATAACAAGACAGAGAAGGAAACTGCATAAATGACGAAGTTTGTGTGTTACTGGACTGACAGATACCCCAGGTAAAGTTTCCGTTGGTGTTATTTCCACCTGTGCTGTTTCCACAAAACGGAAATCCTGAAAAGGTAAAAAAGAGGTCTTGAACCTTGTACCTAGAGACTGTGGACTGTGTCATGATGAAATCGTTTTAATATGCCCTTACAAATCGAAGGAGGGTTCTTCAACTTAGTACAAGGCTTCATTCGTCTGGCGTGAAAATATTCTTGAAAGACTTCTTCTTCGTTTGTTTTTAAACCTAAAAGTTGAAACACGGTTTAAACAAAATGAAAATGACGGTTTCTAAACTGTAGTGATTTTAATTGTTATTCTATCTTTCATATGTTACAACGTATACACTAAAATTTACATAGAGTTTTATATAGTTACTGAGTTATAGAATTGTTTAACATTTTATCTTCAAAGCTTTATTGGAACAATGTTTACCTGCCGTAAAGTTTCCGCTCGTTCCATTTCCTTGAGTATTGTTACCTGGTGATTGAGAAAAGTAAGACAATTGCTTAAAAATAAGCAGAAAATGTTGTACTGGTGTTGTTAAAGACAAAGATCTGATTGTTATTTTTTCACCGTGAAAGTGTTAAACGAAATGTACGCCCACAATACTAACCTTAGCATAAGTACCTAACAGATTTACATTATTTTTATCTTCATAATTTCTACAATCTTTCATGGTTCTCTATTCTATATCTCGTACTTGTTCTTGGCTACTTAGTGTAATTATTGTGATGTAATCATTGTCATGAAATTATTGTAATCATTGTCGTGTATTTATTGTATTGCACACCACTTACAGTTAGTCACGTTGTTGGCAGTTTCATTTCCGCTGGTGTTGTTGCGAGAAGGATCTTGAAAATATAAACAGTTACATGTAATTAATTTTTAAATTATTCAATTAGCGAAAATGTTTGATAAGCTAGCTGCTCATTTTTACATTATATTAGTATCGGGTGAGGAGCAGAAGACAGCGGACGACAGAAGCGAGCAGACGACGGATCGCGCCACCTACAGGTCCGCCATTTTTGTTATGGTCGTCGCGTGTTACCGTATTAAAAAAAGTTGTTTTCCTTTGTTTTCCAAGTACTTTGTAAATCTGATTTCAGAATAGTTTTGTTTTGTTTCTCTTTTTTTGTCTGAAAATGTATGTGAAAAAAATATACTCACTGGGAACGCTGCGACCACTCACGGAAGGTGCCTGGAAAAGTTAGAACAACACATGGCTGACAAATAAAGGGAGAGCAGTAGTGAAGCAACAAGCAAAGGACGAGTTACGTTCTTCCATTTACTAAAGTAATTTTTCAGACATCGGGTGAAATAAGCCTTGATAAACATTACTTACAATATTTGGTCTTAAATAACCTGTGAAAATCGAAAACAAAGTGCTACAAGCGGTGAAGTGAATGATAAGAAGTTGTAGACCACAGAGGAAATATGTGTCGAGGTCTTATACTTACGCCTTGAAATATAATGACTACGAAGACGAGGGCCAGACCCATGCCGACAAAGCTACTGGTGCTCATTGTATTTGTTCTACTGTCGACAGTGAGACAACAACAGTCGGGGCACGCTCCCGCCAGGTACAAACGCATCACCTTTATACCTGCCCCGCGTGCGCCCACGTGAGTTCACCTGGTTCATTTGAGAAGCTTGCCATCACAAGGTGCATGATGTCTGACGACAGAAGTGTCTATATTATCTGGATTATGTGTCGAGATGCATAAAGCTGACTACACTGTCCTTAAACACATCTGCTGGATGTACTTGTGCATGTACTTTCCGCACGTTGATGAGTGAAATAAGGAATAAAATATCTAGAGTTCGTAATAGTTTAACAGATATGTTGTATACACACGCACATACACATACGGACACTCATGCATTTTTCTCCCCTTCTCTCTCTCCCTCTCTCTGTTACACGTCCGGACATGCAGACTAAATGCGACAGAATCAATACTAATGTCTATTAGGAAAGGGGGATAATACTTAGTTTGGCCAGTAAGAAGTGATTTTTGTTGAACAAGCGGCATATTCAAAGGTATAGCCAAATATGGTAAAATATATTCAAATGTGCTCTCCACGGCAGTGAGGATTGAACCATGGCCATCTCTCTCTGGACAGCTTCCAGAAGAATTTTTCCGTCTTCAGATCCGCTTTCGGTTTCACTATCGACCCGAAGAGGAAAGCAGACGATGTGAACTCTCGTACTGACGGAGGAACAAAACCTTACGATTTAAGGTCTGTTGTAATTTTGATTAGTGGATTAAACTCAGACCAGGGCCCGATAACACTACATAGTAAACACTCGACTGCGAGAAATAAGGTAAACAAAGGCGTTTTGTGATGAATTAAACTTTAAACCTGCTCTGCTAAATATGGCATTTGGAATAATTTTCCAGAAAAAGGAGATTGTACAGAAAGGGATGGACTTGGAGTGATTGCGCTCTACTTCCCATTTTACTAATTATTTTAGGTGTGTGTACTTTCTGATTAAATACCTTCCTAGAAATTTCGACTTCCACCCAACCTTTATCACCTTGTGAACATACATCACCAAAAATATAAGAATTGACGAACGAGGTTTCAACGAGCCAAATAAAGACATTCGTAGATATATTCTTTAAAAGTCTTTTAAACAAACAAGACACGAAGATAAAAGTGGAATTGAGAGATTCTTTATTTTGTAGGTTGTCTTTTAGTGCACTTTTGTCACAATCGACACGAGATAGTTAAATCTCCAACAAATCAATTTCCACATTTTAATAAATCGACTTGTTTTTTAAACGGTCTGACATTGGCTGATCCTTCTCTGAAACAAGAAAGAAAACAAACCATCACAACTCTTTTCTATCATCATCAAAATTAATCGAAAGTAGTGATGAAGTGCTTAACAAAACCAACAACACTCATATCTCATAATACAAAAATAAGTTTTAACAGAATTACACTTCCAACCGTCGGTACGACCACACACACACACACAGAGAGAAGCTATGAAACCTTCTAAAAAATTCTTTAACAAATAGAATGATACTAAATGTTACTAAAATTCTTACCGAAATTCCTTAGGCTTGTCTTCAAACTGAAACAGCAAACAATTAAAAAAATTAAACCTTTCCCATAGCAAAGCTACAAAGACGAAAAGGAAACCTTAAAATACATTTAAGTAACATCTCAAAACTGTTTCAGCTGTCATGAAAACTGACTAAAATTTAGGGTATGTGACTGAATACACGTGATTGAACACCTCCACATCCATTACAGGTAGACAGGTAGGAATAGTGATGCTGCTTAGGTGAAAATGCGACTGTACAATGAGAGAGAGAGGAAGTAAGGAGAAAAGACGAGTTTGAGAAAAAAAATACTGAAGTTAGTCTACCTCGTGGTGGTGGGACATCGCCTGTTGGCAAGGGACCAGTCGGTGGTGGAAGAACTTTTTTAAAAGAAAACAGTACGAATATAAAAATAGAACGGACTATTTTATGTTTTTACTCTAAAACCATGCGCCTTTAGAACAGGCATATTACACCTGTAGGATATCAAACTAATAGGACTTTAAAACTTTAGCTTTTGTATAGCATATTCTTTGAGAAATTGTTTTTCATAATTCAACGTAACCACCAGGAGTAGAAGTATGAAATGGTGTTTATCGTAAACAAGTTTTTAAGGACAAATTGGAAAAATCTGGTTTCACCTAGTCCATCGGCACCAGTCGGTGGAGGACCACCTCTGCCTCCCTGAAAAGTAGAATGTTTGGTTTGTTATGCACACTTTAAAAGGCTTCAGATGTCACAACTTTGTGTGATAGAATAGCAAAATCCACTTTTTACTGCATATCACAATAATATTAATCCTGTTTTTTTTAGTTAAAAAAGCAGGGTTGTCCATGGGACATATTTTTCTATCCCGTCCCATCCCGTCCCATGGCAATTTATGCCTGTCCCGTCCCATCCCATCCCACGGGACGTTTCCCATGGGATTCCCATGGTATTAACAATCCTATGGACAACACAGAAAAGCACTTTTCGGCTTTTATTCTATAATTCCTGCTACTTCAAATACAATAGATGATTCAGAGGAAAGATTTAAATCCTTGATGAATGAAATAACAGTAAATTTATTTTGCAATATCAAGTATCGACTACCATGGGAAATACAAATGTGTGCTGTCCCATCCCATCCAATCCCATGGGACGTTTCCCATGGGATTCCCATGGGATTCCCATTCCTATGGACAACACTGTAAAAAAGTACACAAATTTATTTCATTTTCTATCGTCCTATATACAGTTAATCGTGTTATTACCTGGGGACCCCGCCTGCCTTGTCTTCCGTCTGAAAAAGAAAATGTTCAATTAAACTCCATAGCAAAGCCATCATGATAAACATGAATTTAAACTAAGAATATAAAACGGATTCAGTGTTTTATTTCAAACCAGAGGTTATAAAGATAAGCGACTGTACTCTGTGAGCCAGGGTGAAAGAAGGAGAAATTATTACTAAGGTAAAAAAAATTAAAATTAACCTCGTGGAGGTGGGACCTCGCCTGCTGGCTCAGGACCAGTTGGTGGTGGAACTCAGGGCCGTGCTTAGGGGCAGGCGGACGAGGCATCTGCCTAGGGCCCCGCGCTTCAAGGGGCCCCGCGCTTTTGATTGATATGGTAACTAGGCTAATGTAACCTATTGACGAACGTTACAAATAAATTAATCGTAGGCTTATGTTGTAATGTGTATGCAGCGTGCTGTCAATGATAAAAGACGAGATATCCCTGAGAAAAAAGTGACTTTAGATCCCAACTAAAACCGTGTGATCGTGGCGTGAGGGCCCCGCACGTGCCCTTTGCCTCGGGCCCCGCGGGGGCTAAGAACGGGCCTGGGTGGAAGGGCTTTGTTTAAAAAAAAAAACAAGCATTAAGAAAATAGAAAGAATCAGTGATTATTATTAGCTCTTTCTTTAAAAAAAACCTCATGTTTCTTTAAAAAAAATACATATATTTGCTTTTAGCCCTTTTACTGAGTCTGTACTGCCTTTCTGTCACGTGACTACACGTGTTTGCCACACCTGGATTGTGCTTTGTCATGCGCAGAATGCTGCTAGCGCGCGCACATGGACTCACATGACAGACAGGCTTCTCTATCTCATCGTGTGCATCATACTTCAGTTTGATATGTAAACGCAGCCTTGTGCATATTACGTGCTTGAAATGACCTATTTCCCAGCGGACTGTTAACCCTCGTTAACTATACTGCTCAAAAATAGAAACGAGTCGCCGCTTCCTTTTTTTTTTTTTTTTTTTTTTTTTTTTTGAAATCGACATTTTTATTATACATCTAATCGTTTTTTTACTATTACTATAAACATTATTAAAGTATGAAGTCTATTTCATCTGTCTACCTTTAACTCTACTCTGAAATTTCCTTGGTTAGTGATTATCTAGGTCCATATATTTTGTTTATTCTTTGTCGTGATTAATAGATTATTTCACCAATGACAAACACGGGAGGATGAAAAATAGAAGATGAGGACAGACTTGGAGATGTTTGATTCTCATCTCACTTTTATTGTGTTTGTATCAAAGACTTGCGCTAGTCCTTATATTACTTTGAGCGGTATACTACAACATGGCCTCCCTTATCATATTATATTTTATTTTTATATTCCAGCTAGGACTGCGTGATACTCGGTTCATTGGAACCAGCGCAGTACACCAGTTCTGTTTGTTCATTCCTGCACTGATCGCTGACACCAGTCACTTCTTCACTTTCGGGCCGACCTGTAAGAATACTTTAATATTCTCATTATAGTAATATGTAAGTCACGTGACTCTACGTTAGCTTTATTATAGTCACGTGTACGTCCTATCATTACATATTCTATTATAGCCAAGTTTAAGGTGTGTGAGTAGACATAGGTCACATGACTGTGGTGCTATCCTGACGGTGAAGGCTCTACAGACAGAGCACACAGAGAAATGAAGGGACCTTGCTTCAGGCTATAAATAGCTTGTATCTCTCTCGTCGTCTGCTTTTCTCAGTCATGTAGGTCACATCCTCGACCTCCCCTGCTGACTGTGCTCAGCAGTATGTCTGTGCTCTAAATTTTCAGCTTGCTTCATAGTACTTAGAGTGTGAGTATGCGCTTTACAAAGTCTGCATTTATTGTTGTTGTTGTTGTTGTTGTTGTTGTTGTTGTTGTTGTTGTTGTTGTTGTTGTTGTTGTTGTTGTTACCTTTTCTCAAGACTTCAATTTTTTTCTCGAAGGATCTGAACCTTCACGGTCCTCAGCATGGGTTCATTCGTGTGGAATATTGCACTTCCGGCGATGGTGACGGTGGCAGCCATTTTGCTGTACCGTTGCATCACTGACAAAGAGACAAGGATCCCGCTAGCCAAAACGCTTAACGACTCCTATGATTACATCATCGGTAAGTAATGAGAATAGTGAGACTTGTGTGATTAATCAGTTTAATTCCTTTTGCTTCTTGTCATGTGGTTGAGAAGTACGCCCCAGTGTCTCTGTCTCTAAGGCAACCAGACAGACTTACAAGAAAGGGAGACTTCCTCTTGTAAATCTCTGCATCTTATACTTTCAATATTCTCCATTAACATTGTGCTAGCATCTTTCTTGTGTTCTGTTCATTGTATGACTACGTTGGTGTGCAGTTGGAGCTGGGTCTGCTGGCTGTGTGCTAGCCAATCGATTGTCAGAGGACAGTGACGTCACCGTCCTACTTCTAGAGGCGGGTCCAGATGACCGCGACTACCCCAATGTGTCGGTACCCGGATTCGCGGAGTACAACTACCATTCGGAAATCGACTGGGAATACTACACTGAGCCTCAAGAATTTGCCATGAACGGCTTTGAAGAAAATGTTTGTAAAGCGAAAAAGAAAAGAGACGAAAGAAAGAACGAAAGAAAGACACACAGACAGAAAGACGAAAGAAAGAAAGAGCGAGAGATGGAAAGAGAGAGCGACAGATAAGAAAAAACAAAACAAAACAAAAAAGAGAAGAGGATTAACAAAAAGACAAAGAAAAAAATCTGCGAAAGAAAGAACAAACAAAGAAAAAAATAAAGATCAAAGAGAGAAAAAAAAACGACAAACAACGAGAATGAATATAAAAGAGAAAGAAACAAAAAAAAAGACAAAAAAGAAATAAAAACAAAACAATCTTGTGAACGAATTGTGTTGGTTATTTGCTCTCTTGTTCACAACGACAGAGAAGCTTTTGGCCTCGAGGACGAGTGCTGGGAGGAACCTCCAACTTGAACAGCATGCTGTACATCCGGGGCCATCGACTGGACTTCGACACGTGGGCAGAGCAAGGCTGCGATGGCTGGAGCTACAAGGAGGTTTTACCTTACTTCATCAAGTCCGAGGATAACCAAAACGAAGACTATGTCAAATCAGGTCAGACGATCATGCTGTCCTGTCTCAGTGCAAATTAAATAAGGAGGAATACTTCAAGTGCAAGTTACTATTAATAAGTGCTACCATACCTAAATATTTAAGGTTTCCTCTGGATTTATTTTATATTTTATCTAAAACTCTTAGAATGCTATCATGCACATGACCGTTATGCCATTTTGTCAGTGGCACAAGCACGTGTGTTGCAGGTTACCATGGCAAGGGTGGACCCTTAAAGGTGGCAAGCCACAAGACCATGCCCCTGACTGACCTGTGGCTGCAGGCTGGACGTGAGATGGGGCTACAAGAGGTGGATCCCAATGGAGAAAATGTGGAAGGTGATTACAGCTGATTTCGATGTCTAGATGTTTAGAGAATGTCAGGCTGTTGTACATTAATCTCTTTTGAAGTTAAGAAAAATCCTGTAAAACTAAACATCGCATTGACATACTCATTGATTCTTACAGTAGTTTTTTATTTATCTGTATTACTTTAAGTATCATCTTAGGTGCATCCACATTTGTTTACTTCTGCACACGTGTTCCGTGGTAAAGATTGCATTCCTGTGCTGTGGTGCTGCAGTCGTCTGTTTTGGATACAGTTCACATGAAGAAAGATGCTAAAAATTCAACTCTAACCCAAAACATTTATTATAACAACACAAAAGAATAATTGAGTTACAGAAATGAAAACAATACTTTCATTAATTGTAAATAACTCCCCAAGGAATAATTCTAAATAAGAGTTGCTTTCCTTTGTAGCCATTTGTAGTAACTCATCGTTGAGTGGAGTTTCATAGAAGGGGTTTATTTTATGAGACTGGCTTAATTTTTTTTCTTATGAGATAAAGTTAAGCAAAGGAAAGAAAATATTTATCTTTTCTTTGTGAGTTTTCACGATCACATTTGGTGCCATTTCGGTAACAAAAACATTCTTTTGGTTTGCCTTCACACAGATGGACAAGTGATGACAAGGTACGAACTGTAATCATATTGTGTGAACTGTAAATAATGTTTTTCTCTGGGTAGGTGTGGTGCTGACCCAGGCCACAGCAGCTGACGGGTATCGGTGGAGCACATCGCGAGCTTTTCTGTACCCGGTACTTGACAGACCCAACCTTCACATCGGTGTCAACGCTCACGTGACAAAGGTGTCGCCATTTTTTAACATGGGACGAACTGCTGCCTTATCATGAATAAGAGCTAGTGACCTGCTTCTTTAGTGATTAGATAATAATGGACATATAATTATATAGAGTTTGCACAAGGACCCTTGACTGGCTGACATAAAACCAGCCTGCCTCCCTCTACTGGTCGGCTTTACTTGAGCAACCCTGTATCTCTCAAACAAAGCATAAATTGATGCATTAATTAAATAAATCTATTATCTGCAGATGAACGCACGAATATAATGCTCTTCAGTACCATGATTAGGACAAATGCAAAGGCAACCTAGTTTGTAAAATAAAATCGTTTTTCCAGGTCATATTCGAAGGTAAGCGCGCCGTTGGGGTGGAGTTTATTCGCAAAGGGAGAAAACAACGTGTAAGAGCCCAGCGGGAGGTAATTCTATCAGCCGGTGCTGTAGGTTCGCCTCAGATCCTCCAGTTGTCCGGAGTCGGACCAAAAGATCTTCTCGAAAAGTTAAAGGTAATTACCCAAATACTGAAGTATTACTACAGGGCGACAGATGCATTAGCATGGTTCATTGTCTATGAAAAATATAACTCTTGAAAAAATATTTTTGCTTTTTAAAGAAGTACACGAACAAAGAATGATGAGTGTTGTCTGTGACTTCAGATGAAAAAGAGAAATAAGAATCAGTATAGAAAACTACTTGTAAAATAGAAAAAAATGTGTAATGGCAAGTATGACGAACGTGACCTATGGTAATTACGACTATCCTGACCTATGGTAATTATGACAAGTTTGACCGAGGGTAATTGTGACTATCGTGTTTTAACACAGATCCCAGTGGTTGCAGACCTTCCTGTAGGAGATAATCTTCATGACCACGTCTTCTTTTCCTACAGCGTGGGTGTGAAGAAACCGGTTGGTGTGGCTCCAGAGGACTTGACCTCTTTCTGGACATGGCTTCAGTACACGCTTTTTAAAACCGGTACATGAAGCTGTTTAACCGAAAGATTGCCTTTCTTCCACACAATTAAATGCATTTAATTACTTTTTTTAACCTTGAGTGTACATTCTTCAAAAGTGGACTGTATTTTTTCTGTCATTCCCTAGTTGTTACTAACGTGGGTTTTGCAGTAGGCGCCAAAGTTAGCACTCCATGACCCAAGTTTCTATGGCAACGTCTGTGGCAGGCCACTGGGCGTCCCCTATTTCGGTCGAAGGACAGATTTTCGTCAGCACGGATGACGAGAGCAGAAAGATGAACTGGCCGGACCTCCAGATCATGCTGCAGGGTCGTCTGTGGACAACCGAGACGCTGAAGAACTTCCGCTATACAAAAGAGGTCACACGTTTCTGAACGTTAGTGTATCCCTACCTGCTTCTTTTTCCATGTGAATCAGGATACTGCTATAAGATTACACGGGAGGATAACGTACAGCCTCCATTATCCTCTCTATAGGCATGTCGAGTAAAATGACTTCTATTAGGCGCAAATGAATATTTCTATCTTTTGTTCTTGTAACACTTCTACTGAAGAGCTTTAATTTCACTCTTAAGAGACGGTTGCTTATGAACTTTTCAAAGGAATATGAACACTGCTCAGCATCTTCAACGATCTGTTCTTACGTGCTTTCCAGACCATTGAACAAGCGAAGCGAAGAGATGAGTTTAAGTATGGGTTTCCCTGCCTGGCCTCACTACTGCGACCAAAGAGCCGCGGGACTTTGCGCATCAAGAGTGCGGACCCTTTCGAATACCCGGCCATCAACCCACACTACCTAGAGCACCCGGATGATCTAGCACTGCTCGTGAGAGGTCTCTGACTTATAAGAAATTTTTAGACTTTCCAAAGAACTTTATTTTTAAATTTCAAACCATTTATGTAAATGGGTTTACAGGTCACACCGATCACTCATTACTGTAAACACATTTTCTTGAAAGTAAAGCTGAACTTCATTGATAAATATGTTTGAAAAGACAAATATTTCAGGTTTTAGAGATTTTACTCGTGGAAATAGTTGCATCCGTTGTGTTTCTGCCTCCTAGGCATCCGAGTGTGTCAGCGACTTGTTGCAACTCCAGCCATGCAGTCGGTGGGTGCAGAGGCCACAGACGGACCTTCCAAGTTCTGCTCTCAGTTTTCATTTGATTCCGATGCCTACTGGGAATGCCTGGTGAGACGCAACGTTCTGACCATCTACCACCCGATCGGCACGTGCAAGATGGGCGCCGCTACTAGTGACAGTGCTGTGGTGGACCCGCAGCTAAGGCAAGAGTTGTTGAGTATTACTGATAATTATTGTTAGAGAAGTCAGGGGTGGACGACAATCGTTGGTGAGAATGCATTGTTTACAATTGTTGTTGAGAATTTATCGTCGACAATAGTTTAAAATTTATTGTGTACAAATGCTTGTCGACGCCTGAGCTTCTATTATTTGACTCATGTTGCTTGTGACAGGGTGCGGGGACTAACAGGACTCCGAGTGGCTGATGCCTCGGTGATGCCAGTGATGACATCGGGAAACATCAATGCTCCGGTGATCATGGTGGCCGAGAAGGCCGCTGACCTCATCAAGGCTGCTCGTGCTCAGAATTAACATACGGGTGTTCAAGTGTTCAAGAGGGTGTAGTAACCATCGCGAGAAAGAAAAGTCATCTGGGACGAGTCCTGTGTTGTCCCTCCCTCGCCCCGCTGTGTGCTTACATTAGTCTAGTCTGAGAAGATGAGACATCGGTCATCTTAAAACATGTTTAGGTATTTGAGTTGTTGTATTTTCGCAAAACCTTTTTTCTTATTTACTTTCTACTCTGATTAGCGGTCCTTATTTGTTATTCATAATAAGATGCAGTGCCTGACATGTTAGATATCAAATTGACGAGCAAGTTTTAAACTCCACATTAAATCGATTAAAATGACAATGTCTTTATTCCTTTCTTTCTTAACTTTGAAAAAAAGTAAAGTCACGAGGCAGCACATATAGTAAAACATCTGTCAAATATCAACAAATAAATACAAACATTTACGGTCACAATCAACAAAATCCTAAAGTGTGGCTCAGTTTGTGTTTTTGTCTGTCGTGGCCTGTACCTATTCTATGTACACTTTCATTTCTGTGTGTCCGAAACAGGAAGAGTACTGGAATACTTACTTCAGTCAATGAAGCAGCTAATATTTATATCAGTAAAAATATTCTCGCAAAAATACAATTCCAAACACGTCTTTTAGCAATGCTTTATTCATGTCCAACACAAAGGCAAACTGTTTCTTCTCCCTCGCAAAAGACCTGGCTTCATGCGGTTCACAGAAGAACCCACAACTTTCAAATGGTGGAAACATACTTTTATGTATGTAACACTAACATAAACGTTCATGAAACTTAATTCAGAGAAGATCTGAACGCGGCGATGACTGACGTCCTCATAAAATTGCCAAATAGTCATCTACCTGAAGAACGAATAAATAAATATTTAAAGGTGTTGAAACATCTCTTTTGTAGCAATTATTCCATTCGTGTTATATATCTACATTATATGTGTTTATACATATATTTGTTTATATATATGCGTGCACGTGCGTGTATGTGTGTATGCGTGATCAAGTGTGTGTTTGCGTGTGTGTGTGTATAAAATGCTGTGATGGACAATAGTTGAACTTCTCCTGTTGCACAGACGTTTAAATGAAGCATCAGCGAGACAGGAAGGGAGGAGGAGGGCAAATATTCTAGACTGATTGTCACGTGACTAATTGTCGTACTTTTTGCGCATGTCCGGGATGCTGAGCCTGGCCTCGCGACCTGTGCGCGATGCCCGCCTCTGGGCAGGGATCCTGATATCACAGCGAAGTCCCACGAAGCCTTGCGGACAGATACAGAAGAGTTCCTCCGCGACTACCACGGGGGTGGCGCCATTTTGACAGTAGGGGAGTGCCTCTCCTAAAAACCGAGAGGACGATCAAGATGGTGTGTAGCAAAGATCACGTGTGCTATTCCGGGGAGAAAAGGAAACTACAGCATGAAAACTCGCCCAAAACACAAAAAATACAATTTTAATAATAGTCATTAATCTTAACATTCTTAAACTATTTAAACTATTGAAGCGTTTACCTGATTGAAAATTTCCGTTCGTGGAATTTCTGTTAGTGTTGTTACCTAAGTGACATGAGAGAAGAATTAAAAATTATTGAAAGTACACTGCAAATGTAAGACATCACGACAGGCATAGATAGACGGATATAGAAACTGGAGAAAATGGAAGCCGTTTGTTGACTCATTGACTCACGGGCAGATGAACTCACTCATACTGCACCTGGAGTCAGTGCATCCACAGCCGCGCACTGCCAAATATAAGTGTGTGTACATTTCTACTTTTTGTGTAGTTTCGTGTTTTCAGTCCCAGACCATATGGTGTAAGGGTGTTCTTCACCTGTCTGTTAGTTTCTCACTTACTCGCTCAAGCAGACATAGGACAGTTTACTTGATTTTGCAAAAAAACTAACAGAGCAAACCATGAACACGCCAAGATAAGCAAAAGCCTCCAGGTAGAGGAAAGGTCAGGCAGTGTGATTTATGTTCTGGGTATGTGGACGATAGACATAACTGTACGATAATTTATTGTGACATATAAACTAGCTTGAGGTCCAGTGACACTAATGGCAAAAGGTGTTTAGACGGATGAGGAAACTTACAATAAAAAAATAAGTTTTTTCTACTGATATTGTATAGATTCATTTATATCTTGGGGTAAATTTAAGTGCAAGAACCTGTCAATACGTACGGAAAATGGAAAAATGGAATATTACCGTTTGTGATATTTCCGGAAGTGCCGTTTCCTAAACACGCGAAACCTTAAAAACAAGCAAATAAACATTAATTAGGCAATGTTTCTATGTTCACTAAATCAGGGCCACCGATAAAATTTCAGACCCTTGTGTTTCTCATTAACTTTATGTTCTAATTAATGTAATAAAGACATTTCCCCACTCTTCAAAACTAGACAATTGAAAAGTGCCTTCAATACAAAACTCTTATTTAATCATCGTGAGAAATATGTGAAACTACTCTGTCACAGACTAGAACCTCCACACGTCACAGACACGTCACAGGTACCTGATGTGACGTTCCCGCTCGTGCCATTTCCGTTAGTGCCGTTACCTGATGACCGAGAAAGGAAAATCAACAAACTCGCGTGCGCAAGTGTATTTCCAGTAATCCCGATCAAATGTTTGTTATTTACTATTTTCAATTACTCAGTTACTCTAATTGTGTAGCATCATGTGTTGTCTTCGACTCAGTCAGGGAATTAGTAAACAAATATTCAACAAATGCGCACAAAAAAACAACATTAGATACACATAAAACTAAAGAGACAGACATGAACATGATATGAAATTAAAGGAAGGAAAAAATATAAACTGAGCGATCAACGTAACATTAAACAAACTGACAAGAGAAGACAGACACGGAGAAGAAGCCCATCAGCTATTGACTGATGTTTTAATACAGACAAATACTACTGTTGTCATAATACAGACAAACATCGCTGACGATATAATGCAGACAGAAAAACATTGACTGACATTATAATACAGACAGACAATGATGTAAATAAACACAAACTTTTCTAACAAGGACACTAAGACAGGCACACACAGAGTGACAGAAACACAAAAACGAACAAACTAACTGTCAGGAACTGATAGACAAATTGCAGTGATAGGAATATCAGACAGAGACTACAGGGGCAAAGACAGAAAGACATTATCGCCACAAGAACATCGAGGTGCATACCGCATGTGATGTTGCCATTGGTGATATTTCCTAAAGTCCCGTTTCCGAATGGCGGGTATCCTGTAATATGAAGACCGTTAGGCTATTTCTCGACTCTCCAAAACTACTGTCAAGTGTTTCCCGACGAAAAGCATGTTTTGAAGTATCAGTAAAATATATTCCATGCATTAACATCATAACAGACAACAAACTGCAGTGCTGACCTAATAAACAAAAACAGTTGAACGATCAACATTAGCCTTTCGTACTCCAACCTATTTAATATATTTTTATTTTAATACATTTTATGCCTATTCAAATTTTTTTTATCCTAAGGTACAATTTTTAAATAATAGGGAAGAAGCTGAAGTTTTAAAAGACTAATTAAAGCAATACAGACAGTAGCACGAACAAAGTCAGATATCATATAAATACATTCCACAAATACAAATATTCCATCAATTACAAGAGAAGACTACCTGCTGTCACGTTTCCTTGCGTGCTGTTTCCTTGAGTGATGTTACCTGAAGATAGAAAAACAACAGAATTATAGACGGTTTGAAAAAAATAAAAAAAATAAGGAGGCTCTTATGCTTAAATAAGACAACGGAAATACAAGGTCTGCTGTTGATATTGTATGGATTGGTCTGTAGTTTAATGTAATGTCAAGTGCAAGAAACTATGGATATTTTACGAAAATGGAAAAATGGAATATTACCGTTTGTGATATTTCCGGAACACGCAAAACCTGGCATGAAAGTGAATAAACATTGATTAAGCAATGTTTCTAGGTAACTACTGGATACATCGAAATAATGAGTTAATTTCCGCTTTGTCAGAAATGTTTGTTAGGTAAGGTAGAAACATGCGGTAATAACTCTTTGATCTTTGTGTACCTATCAGGAGGTCAAAATGTATTAATACCCAATCATATGGAGCCAATGACAATACAGTCACTCTGATCATGGTTTATGTAATGTTTAATTACATAGACAATATTTTTCCTACTATTGAGAAGTAGTCAAGCGAAAAATACATTTAGTAATATTTCAATTGTTTAAAACATGACAACTAAGTGGAACTGCTGTTTCACAGACACGACATAGGTACCTGATGTGAAGTTCCCGCTCGTGCCATTTCCGTTAGTGCCGTTACCTGATGCACGAGAAAAGAATTCCAGATATAGTATATCACAAGCACCCGCGAGTTTCCAGTAATCCCGATCAATATGGCGAGGGAATTGTTATTTATTCCCATTGTTTAGTAGTATGTGTTGTTTTGATTCTTATTTAACTTATCGATTCAGCGAGCATGCATTTTACAGGTACATTGTTGGCAAACTAACGATCCAGAAAAAAGAGAGACAGACATGAACCTGACATATAATGAAACTAAGGAAGTCAGACATGAAAGGAAAAACATATAAACTGAAACAATAAACACAAAGATAAGCAAACTGACAAGAGAAGAAAATAAGACTGAGAAAAATAAACCCTGAAACATTGACTGACTTTATAGCACACATATAAACATTGCTGACAGGGACACTTAAACAGACAGATATAAAACAACATAGACAAACACACAGACAAACGGGACTGTCAGGAACTCATAGACAGACAAACTGCAGTCATAAGATTACCAGATAGAAACTATGGGTTCAAATAGAAAGACAGAACTATATCACCACAATAACAGTGAGGTACATACCGCATGTGATGTTGCCATTAGTGATATTTCCTAAGGTTCCGTTTCCGAATGATGAGCCTCCTGAGAAATACAAAGATCATTTGTCTGTCTGTAATCTTTAAAACTACTGTATGGAATGTCTCCCCCAAAAAAGGAAATATGGAAGTACCAGTAACTTTTCTTTTATACACATACTGTAAAAACGGCCAACAAATCAGACTATGATATAAAGACAAATACAATTCAAATCAACATTATCCTTTCAGAATCATTACAAGTTTCCTTTTTATTTATCTTATTATGCCTTTATGCCTTTTCATAATTTACTTTTTCATCCTTTAGTACACTTGTTTCTCTGATAATAAAAGGCTGACATAAATCAAATATTGTTGAAACAAAACACACATTTACACGAGAGGAGCGATCAAAGCCATGTGACATACAGACATATTCCAAATACGAATATTCAATAGTTTACAAAAAAACATTACCAGGTGTCACAGTACCTTGAGTGCCATTTCCCTGTGTGTTGTTACCTGGAGATAAAAGTATACAACAAAATCAAATACGGATAATGAAGACGACGAGCTTCTTCTTGCATAAATGAAGCAGTGGAAGTACATTATCTGCTGGGAAATTGTATTTGGGGAAATTGTGCAAAAATGTGCGGATCTCTAAGGAATAAGGAAAAATGGAAACATTACCGTTTGTGATATTTCCCCAAGTGCCGTTTCCGGAACATGCGAAACCTTGAAAGTAAGTGTACAGTATTAATAAAACAATGTTTCTATTTCCTTACTCAAAATATCGAAATACTAAGTTTATTTTGCTGGGCCAAGATATCTTTGTCAGGTTGGGTGGGAAAGTGAAATTATTATCATTTTTAGGTCAGCAGAACAACGCACACTAATGCTTGATCATTGGGGCAAATCACATTCCATACAGACTGTTTCTTTCTTCATCAATGTTTTTCTCCAAATATATAAATAGGAACATTTTTCCAAATAACAGACACGTCACAGGTACCTGATGTGAAGTTCCCGCTCGTGCCGTTTCCGTTAGTGCCGTTACCTGGTGACCGAGAAAGGGGAGATGAGTATCTCACGTGCACACATGAGTTTTCAGTAACCCCGAGCAACATGTCAAAGTGATGTTTATTGTTTGTTCTTTTAATTTATTCAGTAATATGTGCTGTCTTATATTTCTTCTCAAGCAAGCGTTATAACATGACATGAACTAATTAAATCCTAGACAGACAAAATCTCGAAGGAAAAAACAACAACGATATTAACTGAAAGGAAGGACCCCAACCCCTAACCATAAACAAGAAAAATATTACCACACGAACAGTACGGTACATACCACATGTGATGTTGCCATTAGTGATATTTCCTAATGTTCCGTTTCCGAATGATGAGCCTCCTGAGAAATACAAAGATCACAAAACTACTGTATGGAATGTCTCGAAAGAAAATCAACTGTGGAAGTATAAGTAAATTTTATTATATACATATGAAGTAAGAACCGCCAGCACATCATATACTGCCATTAAGACCAAAACAATTTAAATATGAACATTATGAACATTTTCAGCTACCTTTCAAGTTTCTATGTTATGCTTATTTTAATATCTTTTGCGCCTTTACATATTTTACTTTTTCATCCTAAAGTACACTTGTTTGCCTCATAATGAAAGACTGACATTTGAAACTACTTTTTAAACAATACACGCGCTTGCAAGAACAATTAAAGTCAAGTATCAGAAGACATATTCCGTAAATAGAGACATTCGATCGTGAACAAGGAGAGACTACCTGCTGTCACGTTTCCTTGCGTGCCATTTCCTTGAGTGCCGTTACCTGCAGATGAACAAAACATAACAAAATCAAACATGGTTACAGGAATGGCGAACTCTTCCTTTTGCTAATGAAACAGCGGAAATACAAGATCTGCTGCTCGTGTTGAATGGATTTACCTGCATGTAGCCTGGAGTAGTTGTAGCTGCAAGAACCTGCGGATCTTTAAGGAAAATGGAAACATCAATAATCTTAAAACACGACCCTCGCACGCACGCGCGCACACACACACACACAAACACATACGCACGCACGCACACGCACGCAGGCGTGTATCAAAGAGAAAATAAATTTTCGGAGACAGATACTTACACCAGGTAATGTTGCCGTTAGTGATATTTCCTGAAGTGCCATTTCCGTAGCCTGGGCAACCTGGATAAAGAAAAATGTAAAGCATCGTGTTGTCTACTCTGTACATGAGATATTGAGTGGATGTCTGCTGTCAGACTTTTTATTTTATGGTGCGGACTGGATTCAGATAAGTTAACAATGTACAGTGACTATAACTTCTTGTTTATTTCAAATATGTGAATAAAAGTATGCATACGACACTGATTTTTTTCATGGTATTTCTTTTTATTCCTTATTTCTTTATATTTTGCTAGTGCTGAGAGGGATAGTAGACAGTCTAGAAAAAAATCTTGAACACGTGACCCTAGGATACTAAACATAACCCTATCAATACTTAAATCTTCCTTTTAGTCTATCCTGTCAAACCAGCAGAGATAAGCATATTAATAAATATTAATTATCGGAGCAGATAACATTCAAAACATTCTTTTAATCATTTAACTATGTTATTGCTATATGCAAGGGAGCCATTATTTTCGCCAGTCAAAATAAGTCGCCGAAATCAGTACAATAGACCTTTAGGGAAGGACAGTAGACCTGCACATGTCATCAACACCTTACAGTTACCTGAGG
Organism: Pomacea canaliculata; assembly: GCF_003073045.1. Taxonomy (NCBI): domain Eukaryota; kingdom Metazoa; phylum Mollusca; class Gastropoda; order Architaenioglossa; family Ampullariidae; genus Pomacea; species Pomacea canaliculata. The sequence goes on along the minus strand of NC_037597.1, from coordinate 22,774,924 downwards.
TGAAGTTTCCGCTCGTGCCATTTCCATTTGTGCTGTTACCTGGTGACCGAGAAAAGGGAGGAAACTGAGAAACAGACGTGGACATGCAAGTCTTCAGTTATCCCCATCGATATCGCAAATTGTTTGCTAATTACTCGTTCATGTTTTTAGAATTATTTCAGATCTTTGATTTTTTTAATTGATTATAATTAGTATCTTAAACTCACAGAGCACTAAGGTCGGCACTAAATAAATCCAACTGCTGATAAATATTTTATGGAAAACAAGTCAGTTTAAACAGTGAGCATAAGAGTCAACAAAGTATTATAAAAAATAGAGATGCTGTTATGTACAACTAAAGATGCAAGAAAAATAACAACAAGTAGCTTTAGAGAATAGGGCATGTTAGGAAAATGCTTATTATTAGTTTTCAGCAGTTATTCGATGCATTCAACATCACAACTGTCAACAGCTCTGAGTACATGACATAAGGCTACCTGAAGTAACATTTCCGCTTGTGCCATTTCCATTCGTGCTGTTGTTGCCTGGTGGCGATGAAAAAAAATTAGAAAGAAAGACAAGATACTCTTTATTTTGTAAATAATATTAATCAGTCGACATTGACTATATCATTGTTTGTTGATATTCACTATTCAGTTTAGCAGATTACAGGGCAGGTACACTAAATAAATATAATTATATCTGTAAACCACAGACAGGTAAAAAAGGTAATGATCAGAAAAACAAATTGATACATATTCTAAGTGTAGAGTAGATGGTTCTAGATAACAAAACAGAGAAGGAAACTGCATAAATGACGAAGTGTGTGTGTTACTGGACTGACAGATACCCCAGGTAAAGTTTCCGTTGGTGTTATTTCCACCTGTGCTGTTTCCACAAAACGGAAATCCTGAAAAGGAAAAAAAGAGGTCTTGAACCTTTTACCTAGAGACTGTGGGCTTTGTCATGATGAAATCGTTTTAATATGCCCTACAAATGGAAGGAGGGTTCTTCAACTTCGTACAAGGCTTCATTCGTCTGGCGTGAAAATATTCTTGAAAGATTTATTCTTCGCTTGTTTTTAAACCTAAAAGTTGAAACACGGTTTAATTCAAAATGAAAATGATGGTTTCTAAACTGTAGTGATTTTAGTTGTCATTCTATCTTTCATCTGTCAGCAACGTATACACTAAAATTTACATAGAATTTTATACAATTACAGAGTTATAGAATTGTTTAACATTTTATCTTCAAAGCTTTCTTTGAACAATGTTTACCTGCAGTAAAGTTTCCACTCGTTCCGTTTCCTTGAGTATTGTTACCTGGTTATTGAGAAAAGTAAGACAATTGTTTGAAAATAAGCAGAAAATGTACTGATACTGTTAAAGACAAAAGATCGGATTTATTTTTTTTTTTTTTTTTTTTTTTTTTTTTTTTTTTTTTTTTGTGAAAGTTAAATGAAATGCACGCCCACAATACTAACCTTGCATAACCTAACAGCTTTACATTGTTTTTATCTTCATAATTTCTAGAATCTTTCTTGGTTCTCTATTCTATATCTCGTACTTGCTCTTGGCTACTTAGTGTAATTATTGTAATGTAATCATTGTCATGAAATTATTGTAATCATTGTCGTGTATTTATTGTATTGCACACCACTTACAGTTAGTCACGTTGTTGCTGGTTTCATTTCCGCTGGTGTTGTTGCGAGAAGGATCTTGAAAATATAAACAGTTACATGTAATTAATTTGTAAATTATTCAATTAGCGAAAATGTTTGATAAGCTAGCTGCTCATTTTTACATTATATTAGTGTCGGGTGTGGAGCAGACGACAGCGGACGACAGAAGCGAGCAGACGACGGATCGCGCCACCTACAGGTCCGCCATTTTTGTTATGGTCGTCGCGTGTTACCCTATAAAAAAAAAGTTGTTTTCCTTTGTTTTCCAAGTACTTTGTGAATCTGATTTCAGAATAGTTTTGTTTTGTTTCTCTTTTTTTGTCTGAAAATTTATGTGAAAAAATATACTCACTGGGAACGCTGCGACCACTCACTGAAGGTGCCTGGAAAAGTTACAACACATGGCTGACAAATAAAGGGAGAGCAGTAGTGAAGCAACAAGCAAAGGACGAGTTACGTTCGTCCATGTACTAAAGTAATTTTTCAGACACCGGGTGAAATAAGCCTCGATAAACATTACTTACATTACTTGGGTTTACATAATTTGTGAAAATCGAAAACAAAGTACTACAAACGGTGAAGTGAATGATAAGAAGTTGTAGACCACAGAGGATATATGTGTGGAGGTCTTACTTACGCCTTGAAATATAATGACTACGAAGACCAGGGCCAGACCCATGCCGACAAAGCTACTGGTGATCATTGTATTTGTTCTACTGTCGACAGTGAGACAACAACAGTCGGGGCACGCTCCCGCCAGGTACAAACACATCACCTTTATACCTGCCCCGCGTGCGCCCGCGTGCGTTCACCTGGTTCATTTGAGAAGCTTGCCATCACAAGGTGCATGATGTCTGACGACAGAAGTGTCTATACTATCTGGATTATGTGTCGAGATGCATAAAGCTGACTACACTGTCCTTAAACACATCTGCTGGATGTACTTGTCCATGTACTTTCCGCACGTTGATGAGTGAAATATGGAATAAAATATCTGGAGTTCGTAATAGTTTAACAGATATGCTGTATACACACCCACATGCACATACGCACACTCATACATTTTTCTCCCCTTCTCTCTCTCCCTCTCTCTACTACATTTGCGGACATGCAGACTAAATGCGACAGAATCAATACTAATGTCTATTGGGAAAGGGGATAATACTTAGTTTGGCCAGTAAGAGGTGATTTTTCTTGAACAAGTGGCATATTCAAAGGTATAGCCAAATATGGTAAAATATATTCAAATGTGCTCTCCACGGCAGTGAGGATTGAACCATGGACATATCGCTCTGGACTGCATCCAGAAGAATTTTTCCGTCTTCAGATGCGCTTCCGGTTTCACTATCGACCCGAAGAGGAAAGCAGACGATGTGAACTCTCGTCCTGTCGGAGGAACAAAACCTTACGATTTAAGGTCTGTTGTAATTTTGATTAGTTGATTAAACTCAGACCAGGGCCCGATAACACTACATAGTAAACAACCGACTGCGAGAAATAAGGTAAACAAATGCGATTTGTGATGAATTAAACTTTAAACCTGCTCTGCTAAATATGGCATTTGGAATAATTTTCCAGAAAAAGGGGATTGTACAGGAAGGGATGGACATGGAGTGATTGCTCTGCTTCCCATTTTACAAATTATTTTAGGTGTGTGTACTTTCTGATTAAATATCTTCCTGAAATCTAGACTTCCACCCAACCTTTATCACCTTGTGAACATACATCACCAAAAATATAAGAATTGACGAACGAGATTTCAACGAGGCAAATAGAGACATTGGTAGATATGTTCTTTAAAAGTCTTTTAAACAAACAAAACACGAAGGAAAAGTGGAATTGAGAGATTCTTTATTTTGTTGGTTGTCTTTTAGTGCACTTTTGTCACAATCGACACGAGACAATCAAATCTCCAACAAATCAGCTTCGACATTTTAAAAAATCGACTTCTTTTTTAAACGGTCCGACATCAGCTGATCCTTCTCTGAAACAAGAAAGAAAACAAACCATCACAACTCTTTTCTATCATCATCAAAATTAATCGAAAGTAGTGATGAAGTGCTTTACAAAACCAACAACACTCATATCTCATAATACAAAAATAAGTTCTAACAGAATTACACTTCCAACCGTCGGTACGACCACACACACACACAGAGAAGCTATGAAACCTTCTAAAAAATTCTTTAACAAGTAGAATGATACTAAATGTTACTAAAATTCTTACCGAAATTCCTTAGGCTTGTCTTCAAACTGAAACAGCAAACAATAAAAAAATTAAATCTTCCCCATAGCAAAGCTACAAAGACGAAAAGGAAACCTTAAAATGCATTTAAGTAACATCTCAAAACTGTTTCAGCTGTCATGAAAACTGACTAAAATTTAGGGTATGCGACTGAGTACACGTGATTGAACACCTCCACATCCATTACAGCGAGGTAGACAGGTAGGAATAGTGATGCTGCTTAGGTGAAAATGCGGCTGTACAACATGAGAGAGAGAGAGAGAAAGTAAGGAGAAAATTTCGAGTTTGAGATAAAAATACTGAAGTGAGTCTTTACCTCGTGGTGGTGGGACATCGCCAGTTGGCAAGGGACCAGTCGGTGGTGGAAGAACTTTTTAAAAAAAAAAACAGTATAAATATAAAAATAGAACGGAATATTTTATGTTTTTCCTCTTAAAAGTGTGCCTTTAGAACAGGCATATTACACTTGTAGGATATCAAACCAATAGGACTTTAAAACTTTACCATTTGTATAGCATATTCTTTGATAAATTGTTTTTTTCATAATTCAACATAACCACCAGGAGTAGAAGTATGAAATGGTGTTTATCGTAAACAAGTTTTTAAGGACTAATTGGAAAAATCTGGTCTCACCTAGTCCATCAGCACCAGTCGGTGGAGGACCTCCCCTGCCTCCCTGAAAAGTAGAATGTTTGTTTTCACATACACACTTTAAAAGGCTTCAGATGTCAAAACTTTGTGTGGTAGAATAGCAAAATCCACTTATTATTGCAAATCACAATAATATTAATCCTGGTTTTTTTAAGTTAAAAAAGTACACAAATTTATTTCATTTTCTATCGTCCTATATACAGTTAATCGTGTTATTACCTGGGGACCCCGCCTGCCTTGTCTTCCGTCTGAAAAAGAAAATGTTCGGTTAAACTCCATAGCAAAGCCATCATGATAAACATGAATTTGAACTAAGAATATAAAACGGATTCCGTGTTTTATTTCAAACCAGAGGTTATAAAGATGAGCGACTGTACTCTGTGAGTCAGGGTGAAAGTAGGAGAAATTATTACTAAGGTAAAAAAAATTGAAATTTACCTCGTGGTGGTGGGACATCGCCTGCTGGCTCAGGACCAGTTGGTGGTGGAAGAGCTTTGTTTAAAAAAAAAATCAAGCATTAAGAAAATAGAAAGTATCAGTGATTATTATTAGCTCTTTTAATAAAAAAAACCCCATCCGTTTCTTGAAAAAAATACATATATTTGCTTTTAGCCCAAACATGTTGAACATTTGACCCTTTTAAACAATATATTAAAATGCGTAGATAGATAATGAGTAATTGCATGGAAGTTTGTTTACATTTTATTTGCCTTTTCTTATTCAACATGGTCGGTGGGAGAGGACTCATTAATTGTTTCTAATTATAATCAATTTTTTTTAAATAAATGGCAAAACATTTTTTTTACCTAGTCCGTCGGCGCCAGTGGGTGGAGGACCACCTCTGCCTCCCTGAAAAAGAAAGATGGTTTGATTTGACATACATCAATCAAAATACTCTAGATTTCATTGGTTAAAATCAACTTTATTCGATACAATTCTATGTAACTAGGGCAATGAAAATCCTGAAAAGTGCAGGAGCAGCAAGAGAGTTTTTCAAACGCTTTGGTGAGATGATTGAAAACCATGTACAGTGTCAACTGCAATTCTCTAGAAGTTGACTAAGGGTGAAGATGAAGTTAGTAGTAGACAAGCTAGTTCGAATGATGCACTCGGACTTTGTCTACTTTTGTCAACAAAGTGCGCCAATATGTCACAATCTTCTTCTGCATAACCCCTTTTTCATACTGTCTTCTGTTGTATTCTTATCTCTGCCATACTTACTACTACTTTTTAGAAACGCTTCAGTGACTCATTAACTACAGTTCTGTATGTGAATGTTATGTTTTCATTACCCGAGGAGCTTCCCTGGGTTGTCTTCCACCTGAAACATCAAATGACAATTAAATTGATATATCACAGCAACAACAGCATGGAAGAAAATAAAACTAAGCATGCATTCAAAGTAGCATCTTGAAGCTGATTCAGCGCAAAGGTAAAAGACTAAGTACATTTGAGTGCATACATATCTACATTCATGGGGTAGACAGCTTGAGTGGGAAAGGGTAGAGCAGTGATGTAGCTTAGGTGAAGACACTGTCTGTGCTGGACTAAACATTTACCTCGTGGTGGTGGGACATCGCCTGTTGGCTGAGGACCTAGGGGTTCTCCAGTTGGTTCGGGTCCAGTTGGTGGTGGAAGAACTTGAGAGGAGACAAAGAGACATATTAGAATCTACTGTTGTTGGTAAACAAGAAAACATGTCTTAAACTTTGTTTATTTCACATTTTGTGTTTAAAAATTTTTTTTGAAAAATCTTGCTGCCCTTACCTTTACTATTATTATTGTTATTATTGTTGCTATTGTTATTATTTGTTTATAGATTTTTGTACCTAGTAGGCATTCTTTACAAGATCCATTAGAACCAGCAAAGTAAAACAGGTTAATTGTTTATTTAAAGAAGTGTTTTCATCAAGAAAATGACAAAATTTTTACCTAGTCCGTCGGCACCGGTCGGTGGGGGACCACCTCTGCCTCCCTGATAAAAGTACATTTTCATGAAAACATGCATTCGTCAGGTGTTGGTGTCTTAATTTCAAATTTATTCCAAAAGCTTGTTAGATTCGACAAATGGTTTCTTGTTTATACCTCAAATTCTTTACAAAGTAAAATAACATAAACTTATTAAATTATTACCGCTATGAATCCATTGACAAAGGCTTCTTAAACTGTTTGTTTCATCTTTAACTTTTCGCCGCCTTTTCAAATTATTACAAGATGCATCAGATTTTATCTTTATTGCACATGTTATGTTTAATTCCCAAATTCCAAAAAATATCAAAGGTATTAAAACTCTATAAATACAAAAATTACAAAAATTTGTTAAATAATTGTGTCGTTACCCGAGGACCCTGCCTGCCTTGTCTTCCATCTGAAAAAAATGTGGGTTCAAATTAAATATGTCAAACAATGTCAGTGATTATTTTGAAATCCATGACAGACTAATGATGTGCAACTGTTCACAATAAAACAGGGAGTCGGATAAAAAATTAACTTGAAGGTAACAAGACTAAAGTTAGTCTTTACCTCTTGGTGGTGGGACATCGCCTGTTGGCTCAGGACCAGTCGGTGGTGGAAGAGCTTTCAGAAAAAAAGCACAAAAGCAAAGCAATACAGTAAATGTATGATTTAATATTATTTTTAGTGCATCCATACGCTTTTAACATAAGCATGACAAAAAATTTAAGCAATATATTAAAATTCATATATAGGTAATAATTGATGGTATTTTTTAAATTACATTTACTTGTTAAGTGATTCAGCATGGTCATTAGGTTACTTCTTCTATAAAATCTACTTTACCTAGTCCGTCGGCACCAGTTGGAGGAGGACCACCTCTAAATCCCTGAAAGGTAGAGTGTGGTGTAATTACACATCATTATTTTAAAATACTGAACAAATATAAATTGCTGCAGATATCATTAGTTCAAATTAACTTTGTGCTATAACAGAAAAAATTATTTGTTTACTGTACTTTTACTTTCATACCCACTTTTATATTTCTTACATAATAATAATATTTGCCTCACTTCACTTACGAAACTTAAAAGATACCAAAGTTTGTAACAATATATAGCGACTCAGTAATTATTGCCCTGAGGGAATTAATTGTATTTTTACCCGGGGAGCTTCCCTAGGTTGTCTGCCACCTGAAACAGAAATTGAGAAATAAGTTATTCCAGACATAGTTACAAAGAAGAAAAATAGAAAACTAAACATGGATTGAAAGCTGAAACTCTGTTAGTGCTTCCTCTAAAGGACTAGGCAATAAGGTATATGACTTAGTCAACCTGAGTGCATGCTCGTCTACATCCATGACAACGAGGTAGACAACATGAGGTGGACATAAGGATGAGTGATGTTGTTGAGGTGAAAATACTGACTGGACTGGACTGAGAATTTACCTCGTGGTGGTGGGACATCGCCTGTTGGTTCAGGACCAGTCGGTGGTGGAAGAGCTTTTAGAAAAAAAGCAAAAAATTAAATAAATAAATTGCAGTTAATAGTATTAGTCTTCAATAATACTTTAATACCTCTTTAAAGCGACATATTAAAATGCACTGATGTGTGACATCCGATCGCTTGTATGTTTGTTTAAACAGCCACTTAGATTGGTGGTTGGGATTAAGTGTAATCAGAAGGAAAGAAAACAATTATTGCTGTTTACTATAAACATGCTTTTGAAAACAAAAATGAACTAAAATGTCTCTTTACCTAGTCCATCAGCACCAGTCGGGGGTGGACCACCTCTGCCTCCCTAAAAGGAAGATGTAGATGTTAACAGACACATTTCAAATGCTGCAGATAGTAAATCAACTTTGTGTTCTAAAGTTGAAAAAATTAACTGGTTTTTACATCATATTCACATACATCTGGCGAAAAAAAAAAAGAAAAATAGTTCAAATAAAAGAGTTATTAAGTAGTCTGTTCATGTCTTTTACGATTAACTGATAATTTTCATTTCTTTATCACTTTTATAGCGCCTTTCATCTTTCTTTTTCAAACTCTACCCCAGCCTCATTTCGATCTCCTCTTTAGCAACACTTCATGTTTATCAAAAGTTGTTAACAATGTTGATTTTCTCAACAAATATGTCTCTGTGTGAATTAAATATGTTATTACCCGTGGACCTTCCCTGCCTTGTCTTGCATCTGGAAAAGCAAATGTTAAATGAAACTTTATTGTCAATGCATAAACAAAATTAAACTAAACCTGGATTTAAATAAAGATATCAAACAACTGCAAATAGATTTTTTTAAGGCTGAAGACATAAAGATAAGTGAGTATACACTATGAAACAGGAATCAGGACAAATAACGACTTGAAGGTAAAACATTGAAGTTAGTCTTTACCTCGTGGTGGTGGGACATCGCCTGTTGGCTCAGGACCAGTCGGTGGTGGAAGAGCTTTTCAAACACACAGAAGTTAATCTTGACATTTTAAAAAATGTGTACAAAGAAATAGATAGGTAATAATTAATTAGTTATAAATTTGTTAAAATAACATTCTCGTTTTAGTGAATCAACGTCATCACTAGGTTACTAATTGGCAAAAATCTGGTTTACCTAGTCCGTCGGCACCAGTTGGAGGAGGACCACCTCTAAATCCCTGAAAGTTAACGTGGGTTGTAAGTACACATCATTATTTTAAAACACTGCACAAATACAAAATACTTCATATATGTTAGTTCAAATTAACCTTGTATGATGTAAAACAAATCCATTTCATGATTTGTTTCTTGTACTTTTATTTTTATACTGATCTGCTTATTTCTTATGTAATAGTTTGTCTCTGATGGCTGTGTACTAACTTCAAAGACATCAAAGCTTGTAACACTATTTAGCAACTCAGCATTTATTTATTGCCCCGAGTGAATTAAATGTATTTTTACCCGAGGGGCTTCCCTAGGTTGTCTGCCACCTGAAACAGAAATTGATAAATTAACTAATTTCACACAAAGTTACAGAAAAGGAAAAATAAACATCCAAACGTGGATTAAAAGTAGCATGTATCTCTTTTAGTGCTTACTCTAATGGACTAAGCAATAAGGTATGTGATTTAGTTAACCTGTGTGCATGATCGTCTACATCCATGACAGCGAGGTAGACAACATGAGGTGGACATAAGGATGAGTGATGTTGTTGAGGTGAAAACACTGACTGGACTGGACTGAGAATTTACCTCGTGGTGGTGGGACATCGCCTGTTGGCTCAGGACCAGTCGGTGGTGGAAGAGCTGTAAAAAAACAAAAATATAAGCATTAAAGAAATATAAAGTAGCATCAACTATTGTGAGTCTTCTAGAATCTCACTGATACTTCCTTAAGCAACGTATTAAATGCATCATCGGGTAATACTGGATTGCTTTACTTTTGGTAAAAGTAGATTTGTTGCTGTGATTAAGCTTTGTTAGCAGGAGAGAAATCACTAATTGTTGTTTATTGTAAACAAATCTTTGAAAATAGAAATTAGCTAAAATCTCCGAGTCATTATGTGATTACTGTAAAACTTGACCTTTCAGGTTGAGAGATGTATAATACTAAAATAATTTTTCCTGTCCTTACACCGCTTCACATGATAAAGAAATGGAAAATAATTGTTGATTGTTAATTATTAAATGCTACTTCTTGTAGAAGAGAAAATTGGCATGGACAAAATATATCGCCTTTACCTAGTCCGTCGGCGCCTGTTGGTGGGGGGCCACCTCTGCCTCCCTGAAAACATAACCAGCGTAAGTAAAGTTTGACAGAATAATACAGATATCATGAGTAAAGAGATATTCTAGGAAAAGGGACGTGAATAAATTAGATTATATATTAACACTGGACCATACATAATTTTTGTTAATGATATATTGGTGTTGTAAGTGATGTCTTTAACTGATAAAGAGCAAACACGGTGTCCTTCATGCCATCTAAAGTCACATGATTAATTACATAAACTCAAATATAAACTTACTGGAGGTGGAGCTCGTGCCTCTGAGAGGACACTGAAGACAAGGACAGCGATCAGAAGAGTGATTCTCATGATGAACGTCCTCGGGAGACCAGACAACGATGTCGGTGCAACGGTCCGGATGTCTCAACACGGCCACAGCCTCGGCTTTTATACCTGCGGGACCTGCTCACCTGTCTGCTCACCTGTCTGCTCACCTGTCTGCTTACCTGGTCAACGTTAGGCGTCTCTGCTGTGGACATTCGATACGAGTTGTCTCCACTTTCTGTTCACTGACACGGGGAGACAACTGAGAAGACGTGACGCGCTTTCCCACGGCATCATGAGTCAAACTGTGGACAACTGTAGAGTCTTGTTGCCTCCGAGAGGCCGACATCTGTTGGGTGCGCTGGACATGGAAACATGCCAATGAATTTCCCGAAAGGCAGCAATCTTAGAATAAAGTATAATAAACGTAGCTTTTATATCAGTAAATACTGTATGCTCTGGTCAAAGTGTGTGTGTGTGTGTGCGCGTGTGTGTGTGTGTGCATTTCATTAGTTGATCAGAAATATCTTTGGCAAGTCATCGTGTGATAGTATGAGTCTCTCCCTAGCCGTTGCTCAGATAAAATGGGCAATTCTAGTCTGTGTTACAGCCCTGATTGACTGTAAAAAAGAAATATCACATGCACAATCATTTTACGCAATTGTAATGCTTGTAACTGTATTATCAACTGAGGGCACATGGGAATAAGGTTAATTTACACACACATCAGCATCATCATCATCATCATCACTCTAAATGACCTCATCCCTTCTTTGCATGTAAACCGTAGAAATGAAATTATCCCTGCATCAGCATTTTTGTTTTTCACATGTATTCGTTTGCGTTACAAAATCCGAAAAAATATTTGATTGATTGTAACCCCTTCACACGCATCTGCTTCTCACATAGGATAAAGGTGTCCCCGTGTGGAAAAACTCCAGGTGTACGTTAAATGCTTCTGTATTAGTTTGACTGAAATTATTTAAATTGCCGTGTTTCGTGTGAATGTTACCTTCTGCTACGGTATATGTTAGTTATATGTCCAGCTCACCATACAGATGTCGGCTTCTCGGAGGCAACAAGACTCTAGAGTTGTCCACGGTTTGCGTCATGATGCCTTGGGAAAGCGCGTCACGTCTTCTCAGTTGTCTCCCCGTGTCAGTTAGCAGAAACTGGAGACAACTCGTATCGAATGTCCACAGCAAAGACGTCTAACGTTGACCAGGTAAGCACGCAGGTGAGCAGGTCCCGCAGGTATAAAAGCCGAGGCTGTGGCCGTGTTGAGGCATCCGGACCGTTGCACCGACATCGTTGTCTGGTCTCCCGAGGACGTTCATCATGAGAATCACCCTTCTGATCGCTGTCCTTGTCTTCGCCGTCCTCTCAGAGGCACGAGCTCCACCTCCAGTAAGTTTATAATTGAGTTTATGTAAATAATTATATGACTTTTTGAAAGTCATAAGTAGCACCGATACTGCTCTACAGATGTGACACGTGGACTCTGCTCGCCGAGATACAAAGAAGCCAGGCATTCTAGAGCAAGCTGCTCCTGATCTCATACAAAGAACATAGAACCAATGACTTTGTACGAAACACGGTTGCCACACTCGCAGGACACCAGCAACCTCTACTTTCAGCAGTCAAGCGACATAAGCTGTTCTTTTTCGGTCAAATGACCCGGCACCACATCCTGTCGATGACTATCCTTCAAGGAACCTTGGAGGGTAGTCGAGACTGCGGTGACACACAAAAAAAAACTGTATACTTCAAAGACTGTACTGGTCGTCCTGTACAAGACCACATGACTGTCCCCCACAGTAGGCAAGAGTGAAGGGCCCGGTCAGCTTCCGCTTCCCTCTATGTGCTCCCCCCAACGACAAGTGCCGGTCAATGGACTGACTGATTCACTTCCTGTTTATTTTGATAAAATATTATCTTAGAAATTTGTTATTATTTTTTCTTTTTCTAGCATATCAGTTCACTCATAACAACTATATTATTTTGTCAAAATTTACTTACGCTGGTTACGTTTTCAGGGAGGAAGAGGTGGCCCCCCACCAACAGGTGCCGACGGACTAGGTAAAGGCGCTGTATTTTGTGTATGCCAATTTTCTCTTTTGCAAAGAAGCAACATTTAATAATTAGTAATAAACATCAATTAATGTTTTACCATATCTCATCAAACAGTGCAAGGGCAGGAAAAATGTATTTTCACGTTTGACATCTCTCAGCTTGAAAGGTCGAATTTTACAGTGATTACAGAATGATTAGGAGATTTTAGCTAATTTGTCTTTTCAAAATGCTGTTAACAATACACAACAATTAGTTATTTCTCTCATGCTAGCTACGCCAAGTCGTATAAACAAATTTATTTTAACAAAAATTACAAGCAATCCGATATTACTACTGATGCATTTAATACGTTGCTTAAAAATTTATTACTGAGTCAGTGAAATTTAATACGACTAATAATAGTTGATGCTACTTTAATTTTCTTTAATTCTGGTATTTTTCTTTTTTTACAGCTCTTCCACCACCGACAGGTCCTGAGCCAACAGGCGATGTCCCACCACCACGAGGTAAATTCTCAGTCCAGTCCAGTCAGTATTTTCACCTCAACAACATCACTCATCCTTATGTCCACCTCATGTTGTCTACCTCGCTGTCATGGATGTAGACGAGCATGCACTCATGTTAACTAAGTCACATACCTTATTGCTTAGTCCATTAAATTAAACAACAAAAGAGTTTCAACTCCTTTAATTTTATCCTCGTTCAGATGTTTATTTTCTTCCTTCTCTGTAACTATGACATGAAATTACTTTATTTGTCATTTTCTGTTTCAGGTGGACGACAACCTAGGGAAGCTCCTCGGGTAAAAATACGATTAATTCACTCAGGGCAATAAATGCTGAGTTGCTAAATAGTGTTACAAGCTTTGATGTCTTTGAAGTTTCTGAAACGTAGTATGAAGTGAGGCAGAGACAAAACTATTACTTGAGAAGTAAGGAAGTCGGTATAAAAAAAAAAAGTGGGTATTTTTTTTTTTTTTACATTATCGCACAAAGTTAACTTGAACTAATGATGTTTGCAGAATTTTGTATTTGTTTAGTATTTTAAAATAATAATGTGTACTAACATCCCACTCTACCTTTCAGGGATTTAGAGGCGGTCCTCCCCCGACTGGTGCCGACGGACTAGGTAAACAAGATTTGTTTCAATAAGCAACTTACTTATCATGTTGAATCACTCAAAAGCGTAATTTCAACAAATTTATAACCAGTCAACTATTAACTGTCATACAAATAAATGCATTAAATATATTACCTAAACTGTAAAGGTCACCTTGTTTGCTATACTTATGGTAAATACAAGCGTATAGTTTTAAAAACAAACTTAGTCGATCCTACTTTTACTATAACACTTCGCGTGTGTGTGTTTAAACAGCTCTACCTCCACCCACTGGTCCTGAGCCAACAGGCGATGTCCCACCACCACGAGGTAAAGACTAACTTCAGTATTTTTACCTTCAAGTCATTCTTTGTCCTACTTCCTGTTTCATAGTGAACAACCGCTTATTTTTATGTCCTCTGAGGTAAAAAAAAATCACTGAAGCTGCTTCATTACTTTAATTTTAATCTACGTTTATTTTAATTTTCGTTTGTGACTTGGCAATGAAGTTTTATTTAATATTTGCTTTTTCAGATGCAAGACAAGGCAGGGAAGGTCCACGGGTAATAAAATATTTAGTTCACACAGTGACATATTTGTTGAGAAAATCAACAGTATTAACAACTTTTGATAAAAATGCAGTGTTTCCAAAGAACAAGACGAAATATGCCTGGGGTAGAGTTTTGATAAAGAAAAGCTATTCGTGAAAAACATCAACAGACTATTTATTGAACTCAATTTTTCCTTTTTTTACCTTTTTATCCTCAAGATTTATATTCTTATAATGTAAACGAAACAGTCAAACTTTTTCAATTTTAGAACACAAAGTGGATTTACTATCTGCAACATTTGAAATGTGTCTGCTAACATCTAACATCTTTGTTTTTAGGGAGGCAGAGGTGGTCCTCCACCGACTGGTGCTGATGGACTAGGTAAAGCAACATTTGAGTCATTTTTGTTTTCAAAAACTTCTTTACATTAAACAACAATTATTGTTTCCTTTTTTGCTGATTACACTGAGTCACAACAACAAATTTAAGTAGCTTTTAAAGCAAAAATACAAGCGATCCGATGTTACCTACTAAACATTTTAATATGCCGCTTAAGAAGGTATTAGTGCATTATTTAGGACTAAGAATATTAAATGCAACTATTTATCTATTTGATGCTTTTAATTATTCCCTTTTTACAGCTCTTCCACCACCGACTGGTCCTGAGCCAACAGGCGATGTCCCACCACCACGAGGTAAACTCTCAGTCCAGTCCAGTCAGTGTTTTCACCTCAACAACATCACGCATGCTTCTGTCCACCTCATGTTGTCTACCTCGCTGTCATGGATGTAGACAAGCATGCACTCAGGTTGACCAAGACACTTACCCTGTTTCCAAGTCGATTGGAGGAAAAACTAGAAGAGTTTCATCTCGTTACTTTTAATCCACGTTTAGATTTTTATTTTCATTTTTTGTAACTATGACATGAATTTACTTTATTTGTCATTTTCTGTTTCAGGTGGCAGACAACCTAGGGAAGCTCCTCGGGTAAAAATACAATTAATTCACTCAGGGCAATAATTACTGAATCCCTTAAAAATAGTGTTACAAGCTGTGATTTTTGTAAAGTTTCTAAAAGGTAGTACTCAATGAGACAGAGACATAACTATTACGTGAGAAATATCGAAGGGATGAAAATAAAAGTACAGAAAAGAAGTAAATTTTATTAAGCTATCGTGCAAAGATAATCTGAACCTATTATATCTGAAGCTATATGTATATGTGCAGTATTTAATATAATGATGTATACTTACACTACACGTTACCTTTCAGGGTGGAAGACGAGGTCCTCCTCCAACTGGTGCCGACGGTCTAGGTAAACAAGATTATTGCCAAATTTTTTGTTTCAATAACGTGTTTACAATAATCAACAATCTTTACTTACTCTCCTGCTGATTACACTGAATCACAAAGCAAATGTTATTCAGACAAATTTACATTCAATCCAATAGCATATTGATGAACTGTAATACGTGTCTTCAAAAAAAGTTTTAGTGTATTTGTGAAACTTATCACTCATAGACGTCTATGCTACTTCCAATTTCTTTAATACCTTGTTGTTTCACAGCTCTTCCACCACCGACTGGTCCTGAGCCAACAGGCGATGTCCCACCACCACGAGGTAAAGACACAACCACTTCCTGTCTCACATTGCTCTGTCTCACATGTCCTTTGAATCAAAACAAAACAATGAAGCAAATTTATAATGTTTATTTCAAACCAATGTTTACTGTACGTTTTGTGTTCGAGTTTGTAATGTAGTGAGTTTATTTAATTTGATGTTTGCTATTTCAGGTGGAAGACAACCCAGGGAAGCTCCTCGGGTAAAGAAACACGATTCATTCAGGCAGCGAAATAATTGCTGTCTTTAAATAGTGTTTACAATCTTTAAGTTACTATAAGTTTCTAAAACATAGTAGCAAGAGACAGAGGCAGAGCTGTTACATAAAAGATATGGAAGTCGGTATGAAAATAAAAGTACAAGAAATAAGTGAACTTATATGTTATAGCACAAAGTAAATTTTAGTTAATATTATCTCAAGTATTTCTTAGTTGTGCAGTCTTTTAGAATAATGATGTGTACTTACACCACATGTTACTTTTATCAGGGATTCAGAGGAGGTCCACCACCGACCGGTGCCGACGGACTAGGTAAACAAGATTTTAGCAAATAAAGAAACCTACTTATCATATTGAATCACTTAACAAGCAAATATAATTTTTTGAAAATTACAATAAATTATTTCCTTTATAGTCATTTCAAGATATTGTTTAAAATGTCAGTTTTCTCTTGCTTAGCATACATGTGCTAAAAGCCTATGTACTTTTTAAAATTTAATAATAGTCGATCCTACATTTACTCAACAACTTTTTGTGTGATTTTTATTTAAAGTTCTTCCACCACCGACTGGTCCTCAGCCAACAGGAGATTTCCTACCACCACGAGGTAAATATTAACTTAAATCTTTTTACCTTTGAAATATTATTTGTCCGACTTCTATTTAATAGTTCACAGTTGCATATCTTTATGTCTTTTGTATTTTAAAAACTCAAGGAAGTTAGTTCATAACTTTAATTCAAATCCATTTTAACTTAAGCAATCACGTTTAATTTAACATTTGCTTTTTCAGATGCAAGACAAGGCAGGGAAGGTCCTCGGGTAATAACATATCTAATTCACACAGTGACATATTTGTTGAGTCATTCAAGGGTGTTGATTATTTTTGTATTTATAAACATGCAGTGTTGCTAAAGAGCAAGACAAGTTATGGTTGGGGTAGAGTTTTGACAAAGAAATAGGAAAGGCGTAAGCGATGGTGATAAGCAAATGAATATCATCAGTTACTGGTTAAAGACATTAAATAAACTCATCCTAGTTTTACTTTTGAAAAGCCTTTTCTTCACATGATCTGTATTATTATGATGTAAAGCAAACAATGAGTGTTTCTGTTTTAGAACACAAAGTTGATTTACTATCTGCATAATTTGAAGTATGTATCCTAACACCTGACATCTTTATTTCAGGGAGGCAGAGGTGGTCCTCCGCCGACTGGTGCTGACGGACTAGGTAAACCAGATTTTAGTCAATGTCTGATTTCAAAAACTTGTTTCAATTACAACAATTATTGTTTCCTGTTAATTACACTGAATCACAAAAACCAAATCTAATTTAAACAAACTTACAAACAATTAGATATTACCTTTTACTGCATGTTAATATATTGCCTGAATAAATTATTAGTGTATTAGTTAACTAAAGACTAATAAAAGTCGACACTACTTACGCTTTCTTTAATGCTTGTATTTTTCTTTCTGAAAGCTCTTCCACCACCAACTGGTCCTGAGCCAACAGGTGATGTCCCACCACCACGAGGTAAAGACTCACTTCACAACCACTTCCTTCCTGTCTCACATTGCTTTGTCTAACGTGTCCTTTGAACAATAATAATAAAACAATGAAGCACGTTTATAATGTTAATTTAAAATCGATGTTTACTGTAAGTTTGTTGTGGCTTTGTAATGTAGTGAGTTTATTTTGTTTACTATTTGCTGTTTCAGGTGGAAGACAAGCCTAAGATGATTGGGTCAGTTGATCGAGGACATGTTGGACAACAAAGTTGATTCTTTACATCGAAGCTGATTTCTAGCAGACTAAACTGTCTGGTGTCTATAACGACAGAACTGTACTGTAAGAATCCACTTTCCAAAATAAAGAATCACTGAAATACACTTCAATGTTTGTATTTTGTGTTTGTGTTTGAAAAACGTAGCAGCAGACGACTAACAGGTGACCACTATTAATGTCTGCTGCAGATGATGGTTGGGATGTTGACATTAGTGAGTTCATTAATATTCAGCCACTGAGCCGAACGTTTTGTGTTCTCTTTGTTCTGTTCACACGTGGAGTGCTCATTGGTCTACGTTCTTTATTCTCCTCGTCGCTCTACACAAATAAACCTCAAATATCAAAATAAACAAAAATAAACAAACAGGAAACAAAACTTTAAAAAAAGGACTGAGGGGATGGCAATGCTTTTCTCAGAAGTCCTTGTAAATTTTCGTTAACATGTTGACACGACTTCCGGCACGTGACTGGTTCCACTGATACCCGAACAACTAAATGTCTGGGTACCGCTGGACATGTTGCACATGGAGGACGCTGGACTACAGAATAAGGCAGGTAGGCAGGTAGACAGGTAGACAGACAATAAGGATGGAATGTAGCTGTGCACTTCTTTAAATGACTTAAATGAGTGGCCCCCACACCATACTGAGAGTCTCGGGTCTCAGTTACTGGAAGGATATCTTAGTTGATCTTTGATTCTGTAGTTTCCTTGGACAATAGTTCTAAAGTTTTGTATTTAACAATGACAGATTTTAAACAGGAGACGGGAAATATATTAATCATGTTAACTGGTAACACTAAGGTGAAGGTGGAGATACTAAGCAGATTAACTGGTAAAAGTGAAAAACGTATTCCTGTTCTGTTAGAAATATGGATAGAGATGCAAAGACTGGTTGATTGATTGACTAATTGACCGACAGGTACTGCACATCATGATAGTTAACTTAGAGGGAAGTGCTGGATATCATCAAGGAGGCAAAGAATATTACAAGGACAAAGTCGAGTTGATGTTCAGTGTCTACCTCAGGACTGAATGTAATGATGTTACTTCTATAACCTTGTTAACTGCATTGTAAACCCTCTTTAAAACTTGTGGAACTTGTGGGCGTTGGTGATCGTGATTAACCCAATATGCTAAATTCTTTCTATACCCTCTTTGAGAAGGATGACTTCTCTCACAATGTTACTATACTAAACATTCTCTGGTCCCTGTGCACGGGTTGATTATGAGGATATGTGTAGAATCAACCTCCATCACTGTGCCGTGCAGTGTTTTACATCTCTTCCCGTTGTCTGTAGATTCTGGTCATATTCTGATAGTGAGAAGTGTTTGCACCTTGTGCCTGTCCCAACAACCACTAGGCCCAGTCAACACAACGACTTCCTAACACTTTTTTACACCACTTAGAATGACAACAACTGTAAGATATTGGCAGGAGCAATGTGCCGTTGATAAATATCTTAACACATTGCAAGTTCAGAGCTGTAAGAGGTTAGTGTTAGGATGCTAAGCCCTTTATGCTAAACATTCTAAACAAACATATAACTTATACTAAGATTCGTTTTCCTAATTTCTCTTCTGAATTTAGATACTTTCTTCGATGAACAGTTTAAATGAGACACCAACAACTCCTACTGAAACTCAGATCTTTCTCTGTCATCCTCACTCGGGTCTATCAGTCCTTCATTGAAGGTCTTATCCCTCTGTCTTTCATCTCCTGGCTCCAAGACCTCTCCCTAGGGAACAGGAACATTCTTGTCACCCTTGTTAGTATCTATTCCAAGATTACAGGGAGGAAGCAGAAGGACTTAGGAATCTCAAGTAATCAGAAAATTCTTAGAAAGGCATCCCACGTCCTTATTCATCCTGATGTTGTGTTGGTATGTGAGTTCTCGCTCTTGTGGTCTGGCCCCAGATACGGGATGCCTAAATGCAGAACATATGTCACAACAACTCATTCATTGAAGGTGAAATATAACTGAGCAATTCTACTCCCAATCTGTGTTACCTGAGACGATCTAACGCAGTGAACCAGCTGCATCTACTGCTTACATATATATATATAACTCTTTTTCTAATTTTAGTGCTTCTTTGACATTTGAGAAGATAATACGTGTTTTGAAAAAAAATTTATTGCCATACAATCAGTTAAATACAAGTGTACTATTTTCATAGCAACAGTACTGACACTCTCATTCTCTCTCTCACACACACACGTATATATATATATACACACACACAAACATACATACACGCGTGCGTACAGACACAACCCGCACACACACACACACAAGCACACAAACGTACCTCCAGTTTCACTTGGACTCCTATCTCTTATACATTTGGTGGTGTATATTAGTAAACAATGTTTAAAGTAAACAATCATTAAACAATCATGACATACAAGAATACATCAAGTTCATCTTATCTGACATCATTATACAGATATCATGCTCTAAGCTTCGCACTAAGAGGATACAGAGATTACACTACATGGTGGCATTTACAATAATACAGATTTCCAATAATACCATAGCGAATAAAGGAGAAAACAATTATTAAATAATTTTTACATACAGAAATGTATCATGTTCTTCTTTGGCATTATCATACAGACATCGTGTGATGGCCTTGGCATTAACTCATTTGTAACCCAAGGATGACATGGACTTACCTATTTTAGAATATATTAGATGATGTGGTCTTTGTATAGTGTTTGTTTTGTGGTGCTAGTATGTTTTAGAATATATTAGATGATATAGTCTTTGGGTACATGTTTGTTTTGTGGTGCTAATATGTACGTAGGGAGTCTTGTTTCTTTTATGTGTAGATGGGAGTGCGCAGGTGTTTTGGTTATTGTGTTTATATATGTGATGAGTGAATAGTTATGTGTATAGTGGCTCTATGATTATGTTTAATACCCTTTTACATCCTTTCTTTCATTGGTTCCAACAGCGGGGTGGTGCATTAAGAGCAACAGCTAAACTCCTTTGAGAGAGCACCTACATGTATATACCAAGGTTTGGTGTTTGGGCGGTCTTCGTGTTGTTTATACGATCTCCTACACTAACCTGGGCTTGAGTGTTCACATGATATACTGTAGAGTGATTAGGAGAATAAAGGAGGTAGACCAATGAGCACTCCACGTGTGAACAGAACAAAGAGAACAGAAAATGTTCGGCTCAATGGCTGAACAATAATGAACTCACTAATGTCAACATCCCAACCATATTACACAGCAGGCATTAGTAGTGGTCAGCTGTTAGTCGTCTGCTGCCATGTTTTTCAAACAGAAACACAAAGTACAAACATTGAAGAGTATTTCAGTGATTCTTTATTTTGGAAAGTGGATTCTTACAGTACATTTATGTCGTTATAGACAACAGACAGTTTAGTCTGCTAGAAATCAGCTTCTATGTAAAGAATCAACTTCATTGTCCAACAAGTCCTCAAACAATCGACTTCTCTCTCTGCAACAAGTTATAGAAGTAAATATTACAAAGCTTATATACTAATAAACATAGAAATAAGTAACACGTGTCTTTAAAATACAGTTAACCAAAGCAAGCTAGGTAAATACAAAACATTGCTTCATGTGGTTTCTTTCAAAAAGGACTGATTAAGATATTTTTATTGTTTGCCACTGTTCGTGATACAATTTTACAAATAGTACAAATACTCAAAAGGCTTTACAAAAACATATGCATCATAATACTAATAATATATTCTCAGAGGATTACACTTCTATCTACAGCTAGCACCACACAGACACACACACACACTCACGAACTATGTATAAACATTATCCAACATTATTAGTCACTCTAACAGTCTGTTTATATTACTGGTGTTTTTACCGAAACATCTTAGGCTTGTCTTCAATCTGAAACAGCAAACAGTAAACAAAATAAACTCACTACATTACAAAATTACACACAAAACTTACAGTAAACACCAATTTCAAATTAACATTATAAAAGTACTTCATTGTTTTATTATTATTCAAAGGACACGTGAGAGAGAGCATTGTGAGACAGGAAGGACGTGGTTGAGAGGTGAAAAGATGAAGTTAGTCTTTACCTCGTGGTGGTGGGAAATCGCCTGTTGGTTCAGGACCAGTCGGTGGTGGAAGAGCTTTCAGAAAGAAAAATACAAGTATTAAAGAAAAAGTAAGTAGTGTAGACTTTTATTAGTCTTTAGTTAACTAATACATTAAAAAATTGTTGAAGCAACATATTAGAATGCATGAACGGGTAATATCTGCTTGTTTGTAAGTTTGTTTATTTAGATTTGTTTGTGTGATTCAGTGTAATCAACAGGAAACAATAATTGTTGTAATTGAAACAAGATTTTGAAATCAGACATTGACTAAAATCTGGTTTACCTAGTCCGTCAGCACCAGTCGGCGGAGGACCACCTCGGCCTCCCTGAAATAAATGTTAGGTGTTAGGATACATATTTCAAACTATGCAGATAGTAAATAAACTTTGTGTTCTAAAACAGAAACACTCAGTCGGTTGCTTTACATCATAATAATATAGATGATGTTAAGAACAAGCTTCAAAAAGAAAAAAAACATGAGCTTATTAAATATTCTATGTCCTTCATCAATAATTGCTTTTTCACAACACTATCACAGCCATATTTTATTCTACTCTTTAGCAACACTTCTTTTTTTATTAAATATTGTCAACATTCTTGAGCGACTCAACAAGTATTGCCCCAATGTGAATTAAATATTTCATTACCCGAGGACCTCCCCTGCCTTGTCTTGCATCTGAAAAAGCAAATGTTAAATGAAACTTTATTGCCAATGCACAAACTAAAGTGAAAATGAATTCAAATTAAAATATAAAACAACTTTATTGGGTTTATTTAATCCATCAGATATAAAGATACGCAACTGTGCACTTTGAGACAGGAAGTGGGACAAATAATGACTTGAAGGTAACAAGACTATAATTAGAACTTACCTCGTGGTGGTGGGACATCACCTGATGGCTCAGGACCAGTCGGTGGTGGAAGAGCTTTTTAAACACACACAAAACGAAGCTATAAGTAAAAATAGGATTGACTATCATTATAGGTTTATAAGCTACATACGCTTTTAGCATAAATAAGCCAAACAAGGTAAATTTGAAATTTTCAACAATATCTTGAAATGCGTATTTAGGTAATAATTGTAAATTTGTTAAAAGAAATGTTGCTTTTGAGTGATTGAACATGATAAGTAGGTTCCTTTATTTTCATAAATCTTGTTTACCTAGTCCATCGGCACCAGTCGGTGGTGGACCACCTCTGCCTCCCTGATAAAAGTAACATGTAGTGTAAGTACACATCATTATTTTAAAAGACTGCAAAAATAAGAAATGTTGGCGATATCATTAGTTAAAATTAATTTTGTGCTATAAATGGCTGTTACCTTATGTGCTTATGTTTGTTTTATATTGTAAAACATTGTAGTTCCTGTATTATGTATCTGTGAGATTGTACCTTAAAGATTCTAAACACTATTTAGAGACAGCAATTATTTTACTGCCTGAATGAATCGTGTTTTTTACCCGAGGAGCTTCCCTGGGCTGTCTTCCACCTGAAACAGCAAATATCAAATAAAATAAACTCACTACATTACAAAGCCGAATACAAAGCTTACAGTAAACATTGATTTCAAATAAATATTATGAAAAAGCTTCATTGTTTTATTATTGTTCAAAGGACATGCGAGACAGAGCAATGTGAGACAGGAAGGACGTGGTTGTGTCTTTACCTCGTGGTGGTGGGACATCGCCTGTTGGCTCAGGACCAGTCGGTGGTGGTAGAGCTTTAAAAATAAGTACAAGAGAAACTATAAACGAATGCTTTAGTATCACAATGTTCATACATCTACATGAATACAAGTACACATTGACTACATACTAGTAAAAGCTTCTGTGGCGCATAACAGTGATGTCTCTTTGTTTAACCAGCTTGAAGGAGCGAGCCCTCTGAATTTTTAACTTATGTTGCTGGACTAACCATGCTTGACTTTTTTTTTTTTTGTCAATGTCAGTCCCAGTCTTAAGAATTAGTTATTAATGGCTATATAAGAGATTTTACCTAGTCCATCAGCGCCAGTGGGTGGGGGACCACCTCTGCCTCCCTGATAAAAGTACAATTTTCATGTCAGCATGCACCCGACAAAAATCTGAATGTGTTGGTGGCATAACATAACATTAACAATTCTTTGACATATTTACAAACTGATTCTTTTTTATTTCTCGAAAGCTTCATATCAATGTTATCTTAAAAGCTTTACAAAATCAAAATGATATGAACTTGTTCAATTATATTTACCTATTATCAATGCAGGAATAGAATGTTCCTTTCTCTACAACCGTTTACTTTTTTCCACCTTTTCTGCTGTTTATGTACTACACCAGACTCTTCCTTTGCTAAACATCTAATACTTATCCTAGAAAACTTGTAAAAAATTTTAACACTATTAACGTAGCAATTATTGATTTTGGATAATTAATGGTGTTATTACCTGGGCAGCCTGCCTGCCTTGTCTTCCATCTGAAAATAAATGTCAAATAATCATCAGACTACTTCAGTCTTTTATGGAAATCTACCATATACATGCATAAGGGTAAGAGACTGCACTGTGAGATAGTAAGCAAGTAAACATAAATGATGACTTTAAGATAAAAAGAAGTTGATTTTACCTCGCGGTGGTGGGAAATCACCTGTTGGCTCAGGACCAGTCGGTGGTGGAAGAGCTGTAAAACAGCCAACCATGTATTAAAGAAATAAAAGTAGCATTGACGATTATGAGTGATAAGTTTCACAAATACACTAATACCTTTTAAAGCAGTGCATTACAGTACATAAGTATGTACAATTGGATTGATTGTAAATTTGTCTGACTTATATTTGCTTTTTGATTCAGTGTAATCAGCAGGAGATAAGGCAGTAATTGTTGACAATGTAAACACGTTATTGAAACCAAAATTTGGCAATAATGTAGTTTACCTAGTCCGTCGGCACCAGTCGGGGGAGGACCACCTCTGCCTCCCTGAAAGGTAGCGTGTGGTGTAAGTATATATTATTAGTTTAAAACACTGCACAAATACAAAATTCTGCAGATATTATTAGTTTAAATAAACTTTGTGCAATAATGTGAAAATATATTCATTTGTTTCATGTTATTTTATTTTCATACTGACTTCCTTATTTCTTATGTAATAGTTCTGCCTCTGACTCACTTCGCACTACCTTTTAGAAACTTCAAAGATATCAAAGCTTGTAACACTATTTAGCGATTCAGCAATTATTTATCTTCGAGAATTAATCGTATTTTTTACCCGAGGAGCTTGTCTGCGTTGTCTTTCGCCTGAAGCAGAAATTGAGAAATAAACTAAATTCAGACAAAGTTACAAAGAAGAAAACTAAAAATCTAAAAGTGTATTGAAAGTAACATGTTGAAACTCTTGTTTACTTTAATTGACTGAGTAATAAGGTATGTGACTTAGTTAGCCTGAGTGCATGCTCGTCTACATCCATGACAGCGAGGTAGACAACATGAGGTGGACATAAGGATGAGTGATGTTGTTGAGGTGAAAATACTGACTGGACTGGACTGAGAATTTACCTCGTGGTGGTGGGACATCGCCTGTTGGTTCAGGACCAGTCGGTGGTGGAAGAGCTTTCAGAAAAGAACAATACCAGCATTAAAAAATAGAAGGTACCATTGACTATTATTACTCTTTGAGTTTCGCTAATACACTAAAACATTTTTCAGGCAACGTGTTAAAAATGCATCAATTGGTGATATCGGTTTCCTTGCATTTTAAAATTCGAATTTTTACCGACGAGTGTGTGATTCAGTATAATCATCAGGAGACGAAGTAATAATTGTTATTTGTTATAAACAGGTTTTGAAACGAAAAAAAATTGACTAATATCTGGTTTACCTAGTCCATCAGCACCAGTCGGTGGAGGACCACCTCTGCCTCCCTAAAAAGAAAGATGGTAGATGTTAGCAGACACATTTCAAATGCTTCCGATAGTAAATCAACTTTGTGTTTTAATATAAAAACAGCCAGCTGTTTGCTTTAATCCATAATAATGTGAATCGTGTGAAGAAAAAGTTTCAAAAAGTAAAATTAACGTGAGCTTATTAAATTGTCTGTCAATGTCTTTCACCATTAATTGATGATCTTTCCTTTGCTTATCACCTTCATTTTTATACTGACTTTCATATTTCTTTTGTTAAAACTACCCCAGCAATATTTTATCCTACTGTTTAGCAACACTGCACGTTTATCAAAAGTTGTTTACAGTGTTGAGAAAATCAAGAAATATTGCCCTGTGTGACTTTAATATTTTATTACCCGAGGAGCTCCCCTGCCTTGTCTTCCATCTGCAAAATTAAATGTCAAATAAAAGTTTCTTGCCAAGTGACAATTGAAAATTAAAGTAAACATGGATACAAATTAAAGATATAAATAACTTTATTGAGTTTTTTAATCCAGAGGACATAAAGACAAGCCACTGAGCAATATGAAACAGGAGGTAAACAAATAATAACTTGGAGGTAAAAAGACTGAAGTTAGTCTTTACCTCGTGGTGGTGGGACATCGCCTGTTGGTTCGGGACCAGTCGGTGGTGGAAGAGCTTTTTAAAAAAAATACACAAAAACTAAAGTTATACAGTAAAAATAGAATCGACTTCTGTTAGTTTTCTAAAATAAAAGTATAAATGTTTTAGCGTGAGTATGCCAAACAATTGACATTTGACATTTAAATTAATATATTCAAAGGCATACATAAATAATAATGATGGATTGTAAATTTGTCAAAATTTGCTTTTTGATGATTTAACATGATTACTAGGTTGCTTATTATCAATAATGTGGTTTACCTAGTCCGTCGGCACCAGTCGGGGGAGGACCGCCTCTGCCTCCCTGAAAGGCAACGTGGGTGTAAGTATACATTATTATTTTAAAATACTGCAAAAATACAAAATACTGCAGATATCATTAGTTAAAATTAACTTTGTGCGCTAATGCACAAAAAATACCTCCACATGTTTCCCGTACTTTTAATTTCACACCACTTTCCACATTTCTTATGTAATTGTTCTGCCTCTGCCTCACTTCGTACTACGTTTAAGAAACTTCAAAGACATCAAAGCTTCTAATAGTATTTAGCAATAGAAGTTATTGCCCTAGATGAATTAATTGTATTTTTACCCGAAAAGCTTCCCTGGGTAGTCTGCCACCTGAAACAGAAAATTCTAAACTTATTTGATAGTAAAGTTACAAAGAAGAAAACTAAAAATCTAAACTCCGATTGAAAGTAACATGTTAAAACTGTTTGAGTGTTTGTTATCCAGTCTACTGGGCATTAAAGTATCCAACTTAGTTAACCTGAGTTGATGATCGTCTACATCCATGACAACATGAGGGGGACATAAGGATGAGTGATGTTTATGTGAAAATACTGACTGGACTGGACTGATTATTTACCTCGTGGTGGTGGGACATCGCCTGTTGGCTCGGGACCAGTCGGTGGTGGAAGAGCTTTTAAAAAGAAGAAAAATACAAGCATTAAAGAAATAGTACGACCTTATACTCGTCAATGAGTAACAAGGAATAAATTAAACTAACTAAAAAGAAATAGCATTTGGCATCGACTATTATTAGTCTTAAGTTTCACTAATACACTAATACCTGTTAAGGTAACATATTAAATCAATAGGTAATATCATATTGCTCGTATGTTTGTTTATATTTTGTGATTCGGTGTAATCAGCAGGAGACGAAGCAATAATTGTTGTTTATTTGTAGACAAGTTTGGAATTTTTTTTTAAATTGGATAAAATCCCCGAATCATCAAATAATTACTGTAATACTTAACCATTCATGCTGAGAGATATAAAATGCTAAATTATTTTTTCTAACCTTTGCACCGCTGTACGTGATGCAGTAAGATATTGTTATTCATCGTTAGTTATTTAAAGTTGCTTTTTGAAAGAAAAAAGAAAATCGGCAGGGCAAAAATCACAGAGCCTTTACCTAGTCCGTCGGCATCTGTTGGTGGGGGGCCACCTGTTGGTGGGGGTCCACCTCTGCCACCCTGAAAAAGTAACCAGCGTAAGTAAATTTTGACAGAATAATATAGAGACTAATAATAGAATAATATTAATAGAATAATACAAGTGATACGCTGCAAATACTTGAAATAGGAATATATAAAATCTGAAGAAAATCTTTCAAACAGGACATGAATAAATGAACGTTTATATCTTTACCCTGCACCATACAAAGTTTTTATTAACAGTATTGATAATATATTTGCTGTTATAAGTGATGTCTTTAAAAGGACAAAGAGCAAAAACGGTGTCCCTTATGCCATCTAAAGTCACATGATTAATTACATAAACTCAAATATAAACTTACTGGAGGTGGAGCTCGTGCCTCTGAAAGGACACCGAAGACAAGGACAGCGATCAGAAGTGTGATTCTCATGATGAACGTCCTCGGGAGACCAGACAACGGTGTCGGTGCAACGGTCCGGATGCCTCAACACGGCCACAGCCTCGACTTTTATACCTGCGGGACCTGCTCACCTGTCTGCTCACCTGGTCAACGTTAGACGTCTCTGCTGTGGACATTCGATACGAGTTGTCTCCACTTTCTGCTAACTGACACGGGGAGACAACTGAGAAGACATGGTGAGCTTTCCCACGGCATCATGATGCAACTCTAGGAGGAGTCGGGTTTCCTGTTGCCTCTGAGACTGCCACTTTTTTTTTTTTTTTTTTTTTTTGTGTGAAGTGGAAGTAGAAATATGTTAATACGCGTGTCCCATTATTTTCCTCTTTATTTTATAATTTTAATATCAAAATTAAATGTCAAATGTAGCTATTTTGTTCGAAGTGTGTGGGTGAACGTTTGTGTTATATTAGTCTGCTGAAAACTGTATATAGGATAATATTACTCTTCTGTAAACTTGCCTGGGAATGGATACCTTAACTTGCCTGGATTAAACTTTCTTCCTCAATTCGTCTGAAATGAACTATTTTAATCACATGGATGTTTTGGACTAGTGGATCGTACGGACGTGTGGGGTCAGGTAGGCGGGTGGGTACGATGGGTAGAGTGGGTAGGCTGGTTAGTTGTTTCACAGTGTCTTTTTCGACGCCAGTCCTCTGTATGGCGCATGAATGATAACATCGCTTTTTGTGTTTTTTTTGTTGAATTGTTGTTTGTTTTGCTTTCTTCTGTTTTATTCTTAAAGCTTAGTTGTCTCTCCTCAGATGCCTCTAGTATTGGATTTTATGTATTACTTACACAAAAACACTTTACAATACAGTGGAACCTCGGTTAGCGAACGCCTCGGATAGCGAATTTTTCGGTTAACGAACAAAAATTTCGTTAAAAATTTGTCTCGGATAGCGAACAAAATTTCGGATAACGAACAGCCACATGAACCACACGTGACCGACCAGCATGTCATCATTCGCTCGAGACAAAGTTACGATCGGTCGTTCCTTACCTGTGCGCATTCTTCTTATTTAGTGATTTTTTTGCTTTATCTTAATAAGATAATCCTCAATCATGGCTTCAAAGAAGATTAAGAGCAATTAATAGTAGTGAGGTAATGACAAGGAAGCGGACAACAAATGAATTGAAAAAGGAAATGATTTCAAAGTATGAAGGTGGCATGCGTCTGTCGGATATGTGATGTCGTATTACCGAAAAGTTTTACAAAAAAGGCAGAAGGAACAGACACTGGACAAGTTTTTTCCTTTAACCTCAAAGCTACAGAAAAAGGAAGTCACCCCCGATTTTACAATGTCACGTGCTCATGGAGGGGGAATCAGTAATTCCACCCCTTCCTCCCCACCTCCATCCACCCACGCCGTCAAAACGGCAAGTTTTCTGATGTTTGAATGCTTTCGTTAATGTTTTTATGTTTATTTAACTCCATTTATATTGCATTATATATAACTGTTCTCATTAAAACAAATACCTACATAGCCTGTAACTTTCAAATATTAGCGAGTCAACAGGGGCTGGGAACCAATTAAATCTATTTCCTCTATTTCTTATGGAAAAAATTGTTTCGGATAACGAACATTTCGGATAACGAACAGCTTTCCAGAACGGATTAAGTTCGTTAACCGAGGTTCCACTGTATTTGTTTGCAGTACTCGCATCTGCTTCTTACACATGATCCTAGTCAAGTTTTCTGAAACAATTTAATACGCGTTTGGAGAACCACCAGGTGTGTGTCAAACATTTCGGTATCATTTTAGCTAAAATGTCTTGTGTTTTGTGAGAATTTTCACATCTGTCACCGGGTATTTCAGTTACATATCGCTGCGTACGTGTAATGTAGAAAATATACAGCCACCTCCTTTCACGTTGTCGCCGCCCCCTACATATATGTTTATTTAAGGGCTACTGGTGGTCAGATAACTGTGGCGTAGATTTTGCAAGATATTGTAATCCAAACTCCAACTCACTTTTTTAACTTACATTCCACTTCTTTAATCTATAATCAAATTCCTTGGAGAGGGAATCACTTTTCCCACCATCAAACCCGATATAAATTTTTCAGTGAAATTATTAGTGTTTTATGTGTTTGTGAGTTTGGAGGGAGGAGTTCACAATAAAACAGTCTTACAACGACTCTACCACGTGAACTCAATGTTTTATTCTCCTCTAAGACATGGGAGGCTACCCACGAGCATGTTGCAAGGTTTGGCTGTTCCCTCCCTTAGACCAATAGCTTTCTTAGTTTAGTACATCGATCCTGATTATTACTTGTAATGCAGTTAGTTTTCGTTTTAATAAACTTTCCCCGATTTAATTTCTTGCATGTATGTGTGATTAAAATACTAGCCAACAGGTTGTATAGTCGGTGTTCACCATGACTTTACGGATTTCCATCCTGTAGGCGCGCGTGCGTTCGTTTGCGTGTCGAGGTGACCTAGCCAGATAATTCCCTACCCAAGTTTAAATTAATTTACCCATAGATGAATTGCTGATGTCTATAAATACGAGTCTATGGAACAGTTGCATACACACATACACACACATATATATATAATTTTAAATACTTTTACATCTTAAATCTATTTAAATAACCGGTTTTATAGAAATATTTATAGAAACACATTGCACAACACAGTTTTCTGACTTTTAAAACTTTTTAAATAAAGTAAAACTCTTCAAGCTAGACTTTCGTTGTCGTCAGCTCATATTTTCGTAATCTCTTGTGCAACTCATCTAAATGTCATAGAAGCGATTTTTGAAAATGTTTCCAAAGTTGCTTTTTTAAAACAGTTCAAATTTTAGAAACATGTCCAACTAGCTTCAGGCCTGTGTCAGTGACCTGGCTACTAGTGTGAGGATGACATGAACCTCTGTACGCGCTACCAGACAATAATTATCATCGTAGACCCCAAAACTGAGGACCTCTACATCGCCTGCCATCCTTTGCCACTCAAGCTTATCATAGTCCTCCATGCACCCATCGGCAACACTTCACCTTCTCAGGTTGTCTTCACACTTGGAATTCTCTTTGTTGTGGCATTTACAGTTATATAACCTCAGGTGCAAAGATTAACAGGAACAGAACAAAAAATTTTATTTTGACAATGTCAAACTATTTTAGTTTCAAAGCTTCCTCTTCACCACGCGTCTTACGAAATTTTCTGAAGCTGTTTTCGGCGACGAAATTATTTTCCTGGCTGTCAGATACAAATGTTCATCAAGCTGATCTGGAGATATCTTTTTATCTACCTAAAATAAATTATTCTGCGCGTTTTCAGGTGCTCCATCTGCGAATGAGTGACGGCAACGTGAGCTCCATTCAGGAGCTGCTGAATGACGATGGTCACGTGATCGCAGCCTCGTCGACGGCTTTCAAGTTTGCGAACAAACTCCTCGTCACCTCCGTCATTGCAAAGACCATCGTCTGCGATGTTAACGTTCCTGTGTGGAATGTCTTACCTCAGCCGACTTTGTTTTCTTTATTACTTATTTTATTTTTACGTTTTTACGCTTTTAATGATTACATATTTCTATGTTTGTGTTTGTAGCTCTATATTTTGTTTACTAAATAGCGTACCAGCGTCATTTTCTGAAAGCCTCTTTCTTTCTTTGTCTCTTTTCTTCTTTTTTTTTCTTTCTTTCTTTCTTTCTTTCTTTCTTTCTTTTTTTCTTTTTTTTTTCTGTCTACTCTATGCCGATTTTCAAGTTCAGGAACAGTAAAATCGAAAAGAAGTGCAGACGCAGCATACGAAATGATGTGCTTTTATTTTGATATTCATCTATGCTTTGGATCAAGCCTCTCGTCTTCAGATTTCATGTCTGCTTTGGTCAATAAAATTGATCAACATCACCCAGAACAGTCGTGGTAGCCTGTCTCTGTACATCCCTAACACAAAAATTACTATGTCCACAAAAAATAAGGTTTAGTTTTCGATTCATGTCAACTGACCTGGAATCAAGATTACATCTACTTTCCGCGCTGACTGCTCTTTATCCCTGCATTGCACGTTGTCTGCTCTTGATAAATGTTTTATACATATTTATATGTTTTATGTTTCATAGTTTAGACACCTCGGGCCACATTTATGAAGCGAGGGTAATTCATTGTCCCGGGGATATCAAGGACTTGTCCCCGTAGCTATAAATGTTTACACACTCCACGGATGCCTTACCCTCGGGACAGAAGTTATGAAGAAGAGATGACGATTTCCTGGGGTAAAGGGACATAAAGCAATATCCGATGAATCTGAACAGCTTGTCGTGACAGCAGAGACAAAAAATATTGTACTTGATTTCCCCAATTTTACCACAGGGCAACAGTTTACCCTCACTTAATAAACATCGCCCCTTGTACTGCACACGAATTGATCTTTACATCTCATCTGCACTATTTTCTTCAACTGTCTCAGTCGGTGGCGGTTCTCTAAGCTAATAAACAATATGAACGATAGAAATTGTACAACAAATAACCACAAGGAGAACTACAATAACCAGGCTCAAACTTGTGGCTTAAGACACCAGATGTTTTGAAAGCACTCTGTGAAATGTTTACCTTTCTCAATGATCGTGTGGTCGGTCTATTTCTCCTATTATGCATATTCTTGATTTATCGTTTTTTCTGAACTTATTTCTCTTGCTCTCCCTCGATCTAAACTCTGGCTCTATCTTCATCGATAATAGCAAGCAGTACGATGCGTTCGATTTTTGTTTTGTCTCACTCTCTTGGATTTAGCCCCTTAAAAAGGCTTTAAAAAAATACATTAAGAAATTGAACACTGAAAAAGATGCGTGGTGCTGTTCGTGTCCAAATAGTAACAGTCTGCTGAGATATTCTATCCCTCGACTCTTGACAGATTGTTTTACCGTCAAACTTGCGCACCTGTCTTATCACCTGGGCAACGTGAGATCGCATGCTCACCTGAGACTAGCCTTTCCCCCTGAAGGTGGTCTTTGTGCAATTACTGCTGCAGTTTCCCACAGCAACAAAATACAGCACGGCTTTGTATCCAGTGGCCTGCTCGCCCTTAAATGCTGTCTTAACTGGGCAAAGTGCCGAAGCGTCCAACCTCACCAGTGCCCCACAATCCTGTTGTGTTGGCCAATGTACTGACCAACAAGTCTGAACTTAGCATGCTGTCTACTGACCAACAAGTCTGAATTTAGCATGCTGTCTACTGACCAACAAGTCTGAACTTAGCATGCTGTCTACTGACCAACAAGTCTGAACTTAGCATGCTGTCTACTGACCAACAAGTCTGAACTTAGCATGCTGTCTACTGACAAACAAGTCTGAACTTAGCATGCTGTCTAAAGTTTCAGCATTCCGAACGTCCGCCCCCAAACCATTAGTTTCTTGTGGCTTCATGAACAAGTTTTCGCCAGACTTGGTCAAGTTGATGACATTTACTGGTTTAAAGTGAGTGTAAAGGCAAAATCAAACTTCTTAGAATCTCGTAAAGAATAGGATCAGTTTGAATCTCGTCTATTTTCGTGTCTGCTCAGGGAATATAAAGACTGCCTGAGAGGTCAAAACGATGACACAACAACGAAGGCACAACAGCGATAACACGATGATGTTGTGGTTGCAAGGGTTTTTTTCCCAAAGAGAAAGTACTGGTGGTCGTAATGCCAGAAACAGTCGTATTTCGAACTGTTACCGGACTGACGAAATGTAAACAGGCTGTCTCCACCCACGCTCCTCGCCAACACAATCTCTCCACCAACCAAATCAGCTCCTCCACACACGCTGTGGTGTAAGAAACAGGAGGGCAAAAGGGGACAACTGCCCCCTCAAAAAAGTGAGGAGGCAAGAATGTGAGCATCGTTCACTGTCAGTATGGACTTTGTCCTAAAAAGATTTGAGCATCTTCATCCGACAGTGAAAAACACACACACAAAAACAAATGTGAGTCGAGTTTTAGAGGGTTTTTTTTTTTTTTGTCTGTTTCTTTCTCTGTTTGTTTGTTTGTTTGTTTGTTTGTTTGTTTGTTTGTTTGTTTGTTTGTTTGTTTGTTGAAACTCTTTACTCAGTCTTATGTTGTTTAGCTGCCTTAATCATGAAGTTTACATTTTGCCAAAATATATGTAGTTTTGTAGTTAATATATGTAGACAGGGAGGCTCTCCTCACCCTTTACTTTGCCCTCCGTGAGAAGATTAGCATCTGTTAGCAAGAACATGCAGTGTAGGGACACATCATCTGTATCATGGCGCCCATAGAGGGCTCTGTTACACTTCAGTGTTTTTTCAGCTCTTGCGGTGAGCACACGATGCATCCTCTTGGTGTGCGTCAGGAAGCTGGACCGTTCTCGCAGTAACTGTCAGACCCAGTAGCAGACTAATGATATGCCTTATGATTAATTACTTATGTCTTAACAGTGGCGTAGGAAGATGTTCGGCGTTGGGGGGGCAAACTCCCTGTTGACAGTGAACGGCGTTCGCAATCGCACATTACGTAAAAAAGGATGGGGGGGGGGTACTGCACGCACGCACGTACACAGTGGTAGCATCACAACACGCTGCTTTATTGTTAAAAGGCAAAGCAGCATTAAATAAGAAAAAAAACAAATTAAAGAATGACTCCCCGGCTACCAAACATTATACCTAAAAAAGAAAACACCAAACCCCCGTGACAGCAACGATCAACATTCCAGCTCTGCACATATACACCAGCGCGCACACACCTGCTGCGCACACACAGGCTGCGCAGTCACACTCGGTCACACACCGTACACGTCTGCATACTGGGCAGGGTAGCCATCGGGTGGAAAAACAAAGGTAAAGATTAATTAAGCCTACTCACCCAACGGCTCGTGACACGCGTTGTTCTATCTCAAAACAAACGCGGGGAAAATACGCTGGTTGCTGGAACCCTCTTCTAGACACCACGCCAGTTCCAGCGACAGTACACACAGCACGTGGCAAACCCCGACTACTCCCAGAGACGGGCACAGGTCTCTCCGCCCCGCCGTCTTCCCAGTCCACATATACCTGTGTGGCAGGTTTCTATAGGCTTCGAGAAACCTCCAGAACCTTTCCCTACCCACAGGGCCCAGCGTCCGCGAGATAATACACGTTACAAAGAGACACAGCCCTATACCTGAACTCGGTGTCCGCACACCGTGGGAAAATAGCTCCATCCACCCCAAAGAGAACCAAAGAGACCAGAGAGGAAGGGACGCAAGGCTACCGTATAATTAAGGGCCATAAACTGGCCAGACCACCGTGGCCAGGGAACGAAACTAGGGTGGGAATGGCCTCAGGGCCACCCCTTCCTCGCTACCCGACGGTGCTGAGCCAGCGATGCGACACGTTCTATGGCCATCTACCAAAACACGGACACATATATACAAACCAAACAGTATAACACAGATAACTTATGTTGAGTACCAGCCACAGTCGTTGATGATAAAAGAGTGAGTGCCCTTGTGTAGTTTTAGAAATGTTACTTATGCATTTCCCCTGAGTCGTAGATACATGTAGCAATAATACCAGTCTCTCTGTGTCTAAAGAAAACTACCAATATAGCGACTCGGAGTCTTTGCCTTCCTCATGCTTCGCTAGCTTTTCACAAAGTGTGAGGGTTCCTGTCTGATTGGCAAGACTCACTGGGGTATTGCTATGCAACTAATTCGTTACTGGCATTCTGTGTTCCCGATGGCCAGTGCGGCCCCTTCGGTTGTAAGCGATAGCAGATAATTTTAGGGTGACAGCGAGTGGGTGGGGGATGTTTGATGTTGGTCAAACGAAAACCGCCAAAGAAAAGGCGTCGCATTATGGGGCAGGGGGGAGGGAGACCACACTCGATGTACCGATGTACTGTCCGGCTGCTTTCTTCACTTAGGCTTCAACACAGCCTGCAATTAGCATGGCAAACAATACCAACGGACTGTCCCCGATCTGATCGTCAGAGGTGCTAGAGCCTCCACTTGCCTCAGGGCCCGCTTTTGTGACGGTGATGACCGTCTCCTCTGTACGTTCCCCTACCTTTCTTTGGTTCTTTGCTCTTTGTGAGGAATTACGTCTCAAATATTGGGGGGGCAAAAGGATATTCCTGCCCCCCCTGTATTTTCCTTGGGGGGGCGGCTGCCCCCGCTGCCCCCCTGGTTCCTACGCCACTGCTTAAAGGTCTAGTAGAGAGCATTTTTTTTAATGTCTCAGTAAAGTTAAAAAGTGGAAGATACTATTTCCCTAATGCACCCCGTCCGTTCTCGAAATACACTTGATAAGTCCCTCAACCATCCTACAAACAGCACCATGCAGACAGAAAGAGATCAACCCCATGACCTCACGTTTGTAAACAGATATACCTATCCTATCTCCCAACAGTTGGTTACTGTAAACCGTTAATCCTCCTGGCTTATACAGTCAAGCTTTCATTTTTCAAAAAACTCAAAAAGAAAACTGCTCGTTTCTTACTGCTATGTCTCTTTCTCTCATTGTCATATCTCCTTTGTTACTTGCTGTTACTTTTCTTTTGTTGTTTATTCACTGTCACTGCCTTCGATTTGCTTTGATGTCCAACATTTTCGGGAACATTTGACAAGAGCCCATTTTATTGATCTAACCGAAACTATACAGCATTTGTTACTGCTGTGTGTCGTAGGCGTATGAACTCATAGGAAAAGCCAACCTTCCGATCATCCCACCCCTACCCCTCCCCACACACACCCCACACCCCTATACGTGTGTATAGATGTAAGCCAAATCAGATTGCAGCCAGAGATATCCAGACTCCTACATGTAATATCTATGGGAGACCTTTCACTCGATTCCATTCCCTATAGTTCAAGCATCCGTGCGGCTTGTGTGTGTGCGTGTGCGCGCGTGTGTCGTGTTTGTAAGCTCTTGCATATATGCATGCGTGCGCGTGTCTGTCCTTGCGTGTGACTCTGTGTGTGTGTGTGTGTGTGCAAGAGCATATGCGTGCGTGGGTGCGTGCTTTCCTCAACACCTCTCGCCTTCCTACACAATCCTCTGCTTCAGGTGAGTGTGATCGTTTTTCAATTGCTTCTCCCAGAAGCGCCAGAGGACACTCGTATTTCACATTAATATTCATTTTACCGGCCGCGTGAGCCTCGGCAAGGGGAGGAGGCTGAGACGTGTGAAAACGACATCTCTCCTCATCATACGAGTCCTTCCTCTTCATTATCTTGGACCAGCCACTCCAGCCTTCAACAGCAGCTTCACCTGCACGGGACTCTCAGGTGAGTTCGGGCGTGCCCCTGAAACGGAGACCACGCATTCTTCTAGTTGTTCTATTGTTATTATATTTTTCAACACAGGAATCTCAATAAGCCATTCAATATTTTAGAAGACAATCTACAGTCCGTTCATATCGAATATGTCGACGCAGTTTCTGGCACTCTGTAAACATATTCTCAGATTTTCTTCGTAGTAAACAAGCTACGATTGCTGCGAAAATATTTTCTGTGTGTGTGTGTGTGCAAGAGAGAGCATGTGAACATGTATGTTGTGTTGTGTGTGCGAGAGTGAATTGGATGTTGCTATATTTTGGGTTTTGTTTAAATTTGTCTACCTTATTTTTTCAATTAACAGATAACAGTTTGATCCAATTATATACAATCAATAATCATTTTTCCTACTAGAATAATGAGAAAATATGAAAACATATCACTGCAGACATAACTGATAGTTTTTTAAAAATTAAATTATTTTATTATTAAAGATTTCTTTTAGTTTAACTGCTTTTATAAAGTTTATTCTGAAAGCTTTTTGTGTTTTAAATCTTAAGTCATATCACAGGGTCACTCATAGCAATCAAAGGTATTCACAATTAAAGTCTCTTAATTTACATTTCTTCTGCAGCGGACTCTGAGGCTGCCTTGCAGGTCGGACGATGGAGATAACTTCGCCACAACCCATACAAATATCTCCATGTCGCACTGACTTTTATACCAATTCCACTCGCAAGTCACTCATCAGAACTTCGCCGCATCCTAGGCTTGACTCCTGCATCCATCAACGGAAAAACCTGCGCCTGGCTACGGTCCGTAAGTCATCGAATCCTGGCACATCGAAAAGTAATTCTGCACACAGACTTCGGCCATCCTGCGTGTACGACAAGATGCTTCCACTGTTCCAGCCCTCAGCAAAGCAGTCATCATCAGCTCGTGCCAGCTCGTGGCAAAGAAAGTCATCATCAACCACTGACATCTGCTGCTGCAAGTCTGCGCCACCCGTTTCCTCGCTTTGCCACATCCCTCAGCCAGCCTTCCCACCCGAGGACTGCGCGGGTGCACCGACGAGCAATGACTGTTCGCACTTCTCACCTGCAGCTTGCTCGTATTCTGCAATGATTC
Source organism: Pomacea canaliculata (assembly GCF_003073045.1). NCBI lineage: Eukaryota > Metazoa > Mollusca > Gastropoda > Architaenioglossa > Ampullariidae > Pomacea > Pomacea canaliculata. The sequence continues at coordinate 22,736,175 of NC_037597.1, read as the reverse complement.
CCAGGATGTCTCCAGCAGCGATCAGAAGCATCTCGATGTCACAGCAGTCTGCCCTCTCCAGTGCAGCAAGTCCTTTAGCGTATCGTCTTCTGTATGGTTCGTGGGAAGACGATCTACCATTCATTGACCTCGACGAGGCCAAGTAGTTTGTTTACATTTATTTTCTCAAGTGCTCTTACAACAAAGTCCAAAACAAGTATGTCCCACTGTAAAAGTCTCATTACACCACAACTAACCATACTTCTTCGAGCATTGCGTCTCTGCTGACTAGTTTGAATGACATTTAAATCACATTTTTGCTGCAGGCGGTTGAGCCACAGACCTGTATACAGATACAGATTCATGATTAAACTTATACCTTGTTACAACGCTTCATTGGACCCAATCAGATGTGTCTGGTGTTTCTCATTAAATCTCCTCAGGTGATTTGCTTTTCATTCCCATGAGATGTATTTTAAGCTACCAGTTTTTTTTTTCAGTTATTACTTTAATGAGAATCAGGCTATATTCATAGAAATACACAATTTTTTCTGCTGTGCAGTTCTGTGCATTTATTAAAAGTAATAAGTTTTCGTTTTACATTTGCACCATACAGACTTTTTTCTCAATGTTGTCAAAGCAAGACATCATGGAAAGTTAAAGATGGCAGGAAGAAAATAGCCAGTCAAATATTCTTGTTATAATATGAGTCCACATTGTGCAGATAAAAAGCAACACATTACACACTAATTAGGCAAAAATAAATATGACGATGCAAGAAAGCTACAACACATCCGAATGCCAGTTGTGCCTACACACACACACAAACAGATTTGCCCTCACATCTGAAACACATGCTGAGCACTAGATGATTTCCACAGACTTAAGAGGCAATGTAAGATGCTGACCAAGATGGAGAAACAAGATAAACTGCACTTTGAATATCTTTTTCTAAAGATGCTAGCATTCATGCACATTGCTTCTGAGGTCATAAGTCACTTTGCATTCTAAATCCTTTTACATTAGACATTCACAAGATGTGTTTCACTAACTTAGAAGGCACAAAAACAGTTTGCCTTACTCCTTAGCAACCAGTGATGCTGCTTGAAAGGGAAGACAAGAGCCAGATTCTCTCATACTTATGCACCCAAATGAAAAATCACCATTATTACAGCTGAAACAATAATGTGCTGCTCAGCTTGTAAGTGAACATTTTCATTAATTGCTGTATATGTGTTCTTTTGCTTCAATTTGTGTACTTTAAATTATTTAGAGTCAATAATTCTGTAATCATAGGTAAACAACTAGTAAACAAGAAAAACTATACATTTTGTGTTTTAACTTAGTGTATTTAAAATTTTTACAGTTCTACATAGAAGCTAATACAAAGAACTTTTTTGTTAACTGCACAAGATAACTTTATTCATTTTGTCAAACATGACATCAAAATTGAAATTAGTATAAAGCACATAATTTTTTAAAAGTTATCATAATATTAGTTTTTTCACTGAGAATTACTTGCAGGATTGTTGAATGACTCGATTTGAATTTGCATTATTTGTGTCAGGGCTCATAAACAGATAATGTCTGGCTGCCTTCATGCTACACGTACTATCTATTAACTCACAGCTGCACTATTTTTTCAACCTTTTAACAAGACAGAATTATTCAAGTTATATATTTGTCATTAATTTTCACACCAACATGGTTCTTAAAAATAAACTTATTTCTTGTTTTAGTTTCTCTCAATATTTTTCTACTTGCTATTTTATTTTATTGTCTCCAAGTCTCAAAAATAAAAAAACATACACCCTCACAGTTTTACATACTTTCAGGCATCCTCTTCCCTCAGGCATGCAATTATTAATCACGAGGCCATTAGAATGCAAATAAATATTAAAAATATAGCCATAGCACCTCCAGCTGTCTAAGTTAATTAGGCTGTTACAGCAGCCTGCGAGCAGAAATATATACCCACAGTCTCTTATTCTCTGCTCCCTATTACACACATGTATATATATGCAAGCGGGCACACATGCTTGTATTATCATCTTGCATCCCTTACTCTGTTTTGTGCGCCTATGTGTGTTAAAAACAAGTAACAGGCAAAATGTGTGTGCTTATTTAAGTTATAATAATGAAAGGAGTAAACACATTCACCTTAATAATCTCTCTTTCCCTTCCTTTCTTTTACATTGTCAAACATTTCAAAAGCGACAATAAATGCAAAGCTACACTGCTGCCTTTTCACAAATTATGAGATCAAGGATCCAAGCACAACACACTTGAAGGTAGTACAAAATAGAATACACATGTAAGCAATGAAAACAACAAACATCTTTCTTTGTGCAATGTAACTCACTGTGTTTAAATTATAAGAAAATTTATTGATAAATTACATAATTCTGATTAATTATAGAGAATTTAACTGGTCCCAGATAAAAAATAATTCTTTTCAAGTAACAACTTGCACCAAAAAATCCTTATTCCTGGAATGAAATTATTTTGCTTTACAGAAACAGTAAATACTACAAATAACATCCACATATGTCATTTGGAAGATTATGGGATAAATGTATTTATCATAAAGACAGAAATCTCCATATGACATAAGCATTGTGCATGGTCTTGCATTCATCTGACCAAGCACAGTTTTAATACCTGGTCCCATTTCCAATTTGTTCAAAACATGGTGCAAAAACACTGTATCTGAATGAAGACAGGAATGCATCAATGGAAAAACAATGAAAATTGTTATTAGCAGTCAAAAGATACAGGTAGAAAATTTAGCTACCTTCTAGCACACAAAGATTGACATACCAAATCACTTTGGATTAATATTCATCATTCTTTAAGTACCTGTGTACCTGTAATAAAATTTCAATAAAAAATGTTTGCACAAATATAGAGATATTAAAATGTAACGTAAAGACCATTTCAATTCTGATATTTACTTTAAAGAATATTAAGAAATGCTAGTAGTAGTAGCAGTATTGTCAAACAATTTTTTTTTTCATTTTAAAGGATTGTTTCTACATACAACACATCCTAGAAGGCAACATAAAACATGAATTTAAGGTAACCTCAGTCAGTCAATATAATTTTTCTATGCATCACTTAGTTACTACCATGTAAATCAACAGAACTTAAATTCCTTTTAAGAGATAAAATGTTGAAATTATATCAAATAATCACCTTTTTTTGTTATTCACCAATTACCCTAAAACAAGTTTTATACTTTTAATGCAGACTTGACAATGGGTGAACAACAAAAGAATTGCCAGGCACTATGTATCAACTTCTGGTCTGAATACCTGTGATAGCCGCCTGGTGTGAAGTTTAACAGCGACTGCAGCATAGTTTCTAACATCACACAGATCTGACTCGATCTTCTGCCACTCATTACGAGTGATGTCCAGTCGACAAACCATGTTGTGCCTGTATATACGAAAAGGAGAACGATGTTGCTCAACCGTTCCACAGCAGTACACACCTCCACTGATTTGCATAAGACCTACATTAAACATAGGTGCTGGCAAATCTGGTCCCGTGCGCCATTGATTATCATCAATGTTGTAAATCTCAACAGACCTTAGTGCCTCTCGATGGATTGTGTGTGTTGCATGAGCATAAACCTGGCCACCTGCAACCAGGATTTCATTGTCCACTATACACACACCAAAACTGAAGCGAGGAGTAGGCATGCCTGCTAGAGGTGTCCACTCCAGCCGTCGAGGGTCATACTTCAACACCACATTGTGAACTGCTACTCCAGTCCGTCCACCCAAAAGAAAGATATTCCCTCCATAAACCACAGAAGATAAATCCACTAAAGTGGTTGGCATCATGCCAACATAGCTCCACTTGTTTTTCTCAACATCAAAACATTCAACAATTTCAGTTGGATGCTGGTTCAAGGTAAGTCCGCCAAAACTAAAAATCTTCCCATCTTCATAAGCTAACGTAAAATTAGATTTAGGAAAAAGCATGGGAGCTTTGGCAATCCACTTATTGTGATCATTGTCATAGAAAAAGAAATCTTTCCTTACAGATTCCTCTTCATCAAAATCATCAAAAGAATCTTCATCAGACGGCGAATCTCCATAGTTTTCATGATATATGTAGTTGCCACCAGCTGCATACACATTTGTTTCATCAGCCACAACTACAGCAGGGTCTTCAACACAGTAATAGCCAGACCGGTCCTCACACTCTGGAAATGTAGCCATCAGGAATGTTTCTCTAGTCAGTGGGTTGTAGCAGTTGATGGAGGCCCTGCTTTGACTTAAGCCTCCAACTAGGAGTATGCAATGCTCAGGCTTAATCATGCCAGAGCGAAGTGATATGGAAAAATCGTAATCACCAGTGTAAGACTGTGGGTTACGTTCAAAGTCACGCATGTCTGAGAGGATTCCTCTGCAGGTCAGAGAGCGCTGAATCAAGTTATTGGGTGCTATTACATCTTGCACAAATCTTGCTGGCAGCAGAGGAAGTCTAACTTTAGCCAGCAGGTCTCCAATGTGTTGCCGTCGAATTTCCGAACTATGAGTCACCCAAGACAGCAGTGCTTCCCAAACCACCTAGTATAAATAGAGAGATGAACACAATTATTTAGAGCACTTGTAGCATCTTTATTTGAGAGTGTGTGCCCATGTATGTACACATGAATACATATAGGGACTTGATATTTAAAGAAAAATACTTCATTTGTCTTCTGAAAACTTAAATTCTGCCTGTAAAAGACTAATGATAAAAGTAAGTATGCAACTGGAAAAAAGCAAATACTGATGCACATTTAGATTTTGTTAAGAGCCATGAAGCATAACATTTTATAAACAACATCAAAAGCTGCAAAAGTAGTATTGTGAAGAGTGTTCATGGAAGCATAAATAATGTTTCTCAATAACAAAACTGCAATCATCCTTACATCAATACCTGCTTGTATTTCAGTTGTGATTTATAAAAGGACATGCTCAGCAACTGATTTCTAAAACTGACCAACTGGTATCAAGGATCACTCATTTATCAAATCTGATACCTGGTGCCAAGCATAGTTTACAGAAGTCCCTGCTTTTTTTTAATGGTACAGATAACTATATCTTGCTTGTTGTCTTGATCCATTCTAAGTAAATAGATACTAAATTCTTCGATGTAAGCTTTTCCTTAGGGTGATGTATTGCCATTACATGAATTCTCTCCCTTTGCTACTAAACATGAACAGTGACACATATTGAAAAGTGCCAGAATCTTTTACAGCAGAATACTTAAATGTAAAAGTTAGAAAAAAAATAGCAAAGTTGAAACAACATATTAATTGTAAACTGAAAAGGGCATACTGAAACCTTTACGAACTCAGCACAAATTAGTTGAGATATACAAGTTTGATGGTACATGTATCTTGCAGCATCCATTCAAAACAAAGATTTTTTGGGGCCTTTTCATCACAAAAAAGAACAGCTACCAAAAAAAAAAATAAAATAAAATGTGAAACACTGTTAGCCACAATGGAAGTGTTCTCACTCACCTCTTCCTTCTCAACATTCAGCTCATCTGAGGCTAACAAGTCAAGGATCTGAGTTGCACTTAGCTCTAAGAACTCATCGGTGTGGCTGACCTGTGTAAAATTTTTTTCAATGAATTCTCGAGCTTTGATGGAAAGTTCTGGGCATGAATGTGCATGAGCGAAAGCATGGATACCAATACAGTTGTTGATATCAAGTTGCATCTCCATAAATTTGGCACATGCCCTTTGCACAGGCAACATCTGCAACAGGGAGGCAGTTGCCAACAGACTCTGTGCATTGGAACGTGTCACATCCACCTGGGAAAAAGAAAAGAATTGAAAGAAAAATACTAAACAAAATTTATTTAAAAGGTTAGATTTCACAATAGCTCAGCAATAGTTTAATTTAAAGCTAATATTAAACAATAATACAGATAAATATTATCAAAATAATACTTTATAACTTGCTTCTCCTAAAAGAATGCACAAAAATTAAACCTTAATAATAATAATAATGAGGATTTATATAGCGCCTTTCCAAAAAAATATTTGCTCAGAGAGCTTTACATAAATCATATATAGACTAAATCATAAACAACCATGCACCCATATTTGCATATAACAGACATACTCCTACTACAGATGGTACTCAAAACACAAATACAGATACACGTCATGCATGCATATGGTCACAATTAAGTCGTTCTGAAAAGATGTGTCTTAAGTTTGGACTTAAAGCTGATTGAGAATAACACCCAAGCTGCGTACAAAAGTGGAGAAAGGAACAGTTGAAAGGAATAGAAGAGCTGTTTATGGACAGAGACCGAGGGAGAAAAGGATGACTTAGAAATCTTGGACTCTATAAATGGTGAAAAACTATATCAACTAATAAAATCTCATGCTTTTATGAGACATTTCGACATTTAAGAAAATCATACCAAAACATATTCCCAAGGCAAATATGGCAAGGAGCCTATAAGACCAACTGACCAATACCTACTTTGCCCGTGTAAGCATAATTGATGAGGAGAGACACAGAAGCAGCATCCACTTCATGTAGTTCCACTCTCATTTGCCTGCTCTCTGTCAGACTTGAGGTGAACATAGCTCGGAAGTAGGGGCTAGCAGCAGAGAGAACATTACGATGGCAGGGAATCTGATTTTCTCCCACACAAATGTAGACATCAATCAGTAGGTGTTCATCAAACATAGCTTTGAGCTCTTCCAGCAAAACAAGCTGGTGGTCTTCATACTCGAATGCCATCTTCTCCATGATGCTGAGTTTGTATGTATCTCCAAATTATGAGTAAAGGATGTTGACTCATTACCTGATGAAGGTCCACACCTGTGTTATAAATACAATTTATGAAGATCAAACCTGGGTACACAAGTGCATGAGAAGAAAAAAAATGTACACAAAAGTGATTAAATGAAATAAACAATCTCACAAAACTATGTGAAATGGTTCCTGAACATCTGAAGGAAACTTACAGAAGTAAAATGCTTCATTCAAAGCATTGCAGTTGAGTATCAGTATCTCCAGATGAAGAGAAATGTTGAATTATAGGACTTTTAACTGCTTTTTCATTACAACAACAGGCATAAAAATATGCAAATGAATTACTATTAAATATGCCTGCACAATTATTGTAAAATAATAAAATGGAACAGTATCTAAAACATAATGCATGACTTTTTGCTTTGAAGGTATTTTTTCATATCTAGCTTATTATGTATTTATCAAAAGATCGAGGCCTAAGATTAATATTTAAGCTGTTATTCCAAAAATATGCATACATTTCATTAAGTACTTTAAATGGATGAAAACATAATAGTTTTCTACGAATGAATTATGTAAATTCTGTATAAAATGGATATCCTAGTGTCTGCTGGAAATAGCTATTCCATGAGCAGTCTGCTGATCTCTAATACAAAATTAACATTTTGCCGCATAACTATCCAACTCTACATACAAATGTATATTTTTTAAATGATACAGCATCATAATATATTAAGTCACAACTAGATAATTACAATCCAGTCCTAACACATTCAATTAAATAAACATTTGTTCCTGTTCAGAAACTTTTTTAACAAATAATGTGAACTGATATTAAATACAGGCTTAGCGAAATACAAAGTGAGAATCAGAATGTTTCATCCTTCAGTTAATATATTATTCGGGTAGGAAAAACAATAAATAAAACAACGTAGCGTAATAAGTAATCGATCTTGTGGTAAGTAATCGATCTCGTAGCACGTGGCACCTATTGCATGGGTTTGATCAGAGAAACCACCATAGTTCAGATGAGTTCAGCAGAACTGAACCCATCTACATGTTGATCGATTCCAGCTTTCGGCTGTAGCTAATAAAAGCCCCAATCGGGTTCTGACTCATCGCTGTGGCCAAAGATAGCTCTGGCGTCTGAATCAAAAGCAAACCTTAGTCTAACGACTTTGCGCTGTAAGATTCGTCGAATTCGAAGATACTTGAGCGTTAGCTTAAACACCAGTAAGCACGTAATTCGGAAAATAAACATTCCAATACAAGTATGCACATTCACTTATTAAACGCCAAAAGCGGATTCCTTTGAATCTATTCTCTGGAATTCTGTGGAAAATGCCAAAACCACCTGTCAATGATATCACTGCGACCCTTGCACAGAATTTGCGATGACTTTTGACTGTCGCTGGAGACATGCAGGCTCTTGACTAGGCTGCAGATCGGGAATACTCATGAGCAGTTCGATTAGCCTGCTGTCGGCACGGCTGAAAGGCGCAGAGTTCCAGAGTTGACCGTGTAATCATCCCTCCCTGGTAAACAAAGGGAGATAACTTCCACTCTTGCCAGCATGGTTACCTGCGGACAGCGGGCAGACGGCAGTCAACAGTCCGTCAGGAATTCAACATTGCATCTGATGTCTTTAGTCCCGGATTTTGAATAAGTCAGAGCATAAATCTCATTGAAACTCTACAAGCAGTTAAATAGGCGCACGTGTGTGTGTGTCAGTTGGCCGCCGCTCATCCGATATATATCACAAACATCAACTATGGCTCCTCCTACCACTGTGAAATATTTACATTTTAGGGTCCTGACGGTTATTATAAGGTTTGGTGCTGTTTCAATTTATATTTTTTTCGCCGTCGACACTCATATGTGCATGGTGATCACAGCTTTGCATGACTGCTCGAAGTTTATCATTTTACAAGTTTTCCAGATTTCATATGTTCGAGAGGTTTTTATTTCTCCCTAATTGTTCTCTGTGATGGAAATTCACAAACAGGTGTAGGAAAAGGGAACAACAAAGAAAAAAATATGTGGGACTCTATAGTTGCACAGCATATTTCTACGGGACAAAAACTGTTTTTTTTTTTTTTTTTTCAAAAATCGCTCCTATGGCAAGTATAGACGATCGCATAAGAAAAATTGTGCTGACGGGAACAAAAGACTGGCTTCAACAGTTTTAGCTTATTTGAAACAGCTTTAGTTTTCTAAAGTTCTAAAATCGTGCAGTGCACTGTGCCACTTTAACCAGTGCAGGTCACGGCCGGGATTGAATGAATGAAATAATGACAATATCGTACCACGAACTTATACTGTACACGTCCGTGACCGTACTGCAGGCACTGCCTGGAAAGTAGTCATGTATATATAGTCTGCACTAGCAGTGACTTTACCAAAAGAAGGCACGACCTCCAAATTATGTAACCTGTCGCTTTACTCCCCATGCAGCTTGTAACATTGGCCCAAGCTTGGCCGAATTTTGCGTGTTTGCTGGGTTGTAATTGGCGATCAAATGGATTTCTTCCTTTTTTGTAGTCTTCGGAGGTGTCTTTCTGTGCAGTATTTTCTGGTGTTATATTGCTGCTGTTCACACACGTATATCTTTGCTCTCATAAAAAGCCCTTTGAACAACTTTAATTGTAATAATTTTACTAAACAATGCAATATTTCATTGATTTGCAAAAGAAATTAAAACTCAGTACACAGAAAATATATTGTTCTCGTGAAAAGACTACGCGGCACTAGAAATACACAGATCGTATGTGTAAAATGACAGCAAAGCTTATGAATCTATGTAACGCTTCTTAGAACTCCACAAAGTTGTACAGCAAAATCTTTACTCATAAGAGATGTCCATATTTTTCGGGGGTCCCCTTCCCCCGCACTTCATTTTATACTAAGCATTAATGAATAGCTGCATGTCATGTCAGTTAAAAAGGCGTACATCCGTTGTCATAGACTATATGTGTGTACATAATCAAACCCCCATCTATAGTTTACAAAGATTAAAATGAAACAATTAGTTTATGTAACTTGTAAAGAGTGGAAAAAGATATTTTAACCTCAGTACTGCTTCCTGCAAAACATCAGTGGTGTATATATATAGCTATTAGCGCAAAAGTTCGCGCGCGCGCCAACGGAAGCTAAATTAATTATCTATATATATATTCTCACAAACATGATCTATCAAGACTAGTGTTACAGGTGTCTCAAAGCGTGTGCCAAAATTTAAAAAATTATAAACAGTAATAAAATGTATTAAACCAGATTTTATGAGCTGAGTGTTCAGCATTCTTCCAAAGCAACTACAGCATATACGTACATTACTCGTTATTTTCCACTCCTGGAAATAACCTGTGCCACTTATATATGGCACGTGACAAATCAACCTTCGGACCTCTAAACTTGCAAACAAGTAAAGCGACTACAAATTAAGTTCATACAGCAAGCCAAGAAACAACAGCAACAAAACACTCTAATACAAAGAGAAAAGAAGAGTTTCTAAATGAATTCTCAAATTGCTTTCTCGGCTCCTGCGAGGTTTCCAGGGTTTTCTTCTTCAACAGGAAGTTTCAGAGTCGTGACATCAACCCTTGCTACAGTCTCAGCAAGTTGCCCGGATCCTGGAAGGTCCTGCCCACGCGCTGGCGTGGGTTCCTCGTCCTGCAGTAAGGGATCGTCAACTCTTCTACCTCCGTCGTCGTGAGTACCAGGCTCCTCGGTCCGGGCGCGCTTCTTCTTCCGCCAGCAGACAAACGCTCCCGCCACCGTGCCTGAGCCCAGGACTACTGCGGCTACCCCGGCAACCACCACCACCACCAGGGTGTAGCTCTCCGAGCTGCTGGGCGCCCCTGTTGTCGTCAGCTGGTTGGGCAAAACCTGACGAGCAACCTCGGAGTCGTAGCCTGTCCACAAAGTCAACATCCAGAGTTACGAAGCTGCATGCCTACTTGGTTATGTTGTAGTTTGTGTACATCGACCGCCCTATTAAAGGACTACAAGTGCTAACAATAACAATTTCAGAATCAATGGGTTGAACACTGTATAAAATATTTCCTAAATCACGTGTGAACAATCTCTCGTTCTCATGACACACGCCTACAGGCTACAAAACCCCAGACAGCATGAATATATTAAATTCTGGCCTCAGCTGTCCCCTCGTGACATATATAAGTAGGTGCATCCGTGTAGGCTCGTGACTCAAAGACCAACCTAAATTGTTTGTAGTTTTTTTATGATTATTTATTTTGCAGTCTTTAATATTTCAAGCGTAGATGTAAGGCGAACGCATCTACTAAAGAATTATAAATTCTGGTTCATCAGTGCGTGAAGTTTACACTGTGCCCTCCAGTCAAAGGTTAATAATGTTAATAATTTAACCTTTTTCTGATCACGCAAAGAGTAATTTGGCTGACGAAGTTGCCTCTTCAATAAATTTATATAACTTTGCAAATACCGCTCTAACCAACGATTTAATATCAGTACATGCATCGTGTGCACACACATCCTATTTCTCTTATTCACAAGGTTGTTTTTTTTTTTTTCAATGGCTCCTTACCAAACCCATAGATCCTACCGTAAAGTTCCCACATTTGAAGTTATGCACACTAACCTATCATCACTTAATTGTTAGTTGTTGCGGTAATTTACCGCGAAGTACACTACGAGGCGATAGTATATATAAGTGTTACACATAGGTGTTACGTACCAGGGCATTCTTTGCTGCACATTTCTTCAGAATCTTTTATCTGTCGGTCTTGGCATATCTCTGAGCAGCACTCTCGGTGGCGGGTATGTCTGTCGAAGTATGAGCCCCCAGGTGGACATTGCGGAGCACCCCATGCAGTAGTCAGTAATGCTACCATGACTACGGAGGTGAGACCCAGTGACATCTCGAATCTGGACGTTTTGGTCAGTGTCTATAAGACCAGAAATTGTCTCAACTGTTGATTGCGTCCTCCCGTGACCGAGCTACAACAACAACCGCACTCGTGCCTAGCTGCGCAATTCACTACTGGATGAATCAGCGACACGTGAACGATCAACGGTAACAGAAATAAAAATGCGCAAGTGAAAAGGAACAAGGAAGATGAAAACACAGGCGGATATCAAGTTAGTGGGGGACGAGTCCACGAGTTGACGGAGGTTATAGCGTTTGCCAGACCCACGCCAACGTAGCAGCGATATATATATATGTATGCTGTGGGTATGATTTGATAGATGCTTTAAATAAAGTATTAAAAAAGTTTAACTTTCTGGAATAACTCCGATTCCTAACTTTTTGAAATAACCTTAAACTGTTTGTTTATGTTACAGTCAGACCTCGATAAATCGAACTCAAAGGGGCCCGAAAAAAAAAAAATCGACTTTACGGAGTTTTCGAGTTAGGGAAAATGGCGTGATAGGCGCAGGTATTTGGCCGGGAACTAACAATTAATTCCATAAAGGGAGGTTTTCGACTTAGGGAAGGTCGACTTATCGAGGTCCAACTGTATATGCACACAAAAAGGGACTTAAGAAAGATTAGTTGGGGAAAAGGTGGAAGCAAAATTAAAGGATTACATATATGGACGATCGATTAAATGTTTACTATACGTACTTGCGTGTTTATGTTGTGGGATGTCCACTATAGTGATCTGTAGATCGCACACAAACATGAATGATCTATACTTATATATAGCTCTAATTGTAGTCATGCAGATATACTTTGCAAGGGTGATTACTTTCTCTAGAAACTATAGAATGTTTTTCTATTTATATACGACCCTGCTTGATCATGGGTTGACTGAATATGTTTTTTTTTTAATACTGACGAACCAAGATAAATATCTTACTGCCCATTCGTGTAGCAGATAATTAAATATCTTTGGTATATTTCATGGTCGATAAAATTCAATTGTTTTTGAGAGCGCCATAAAAATATATATAGCGTGCCCTACCCTGGCTGTGTGCACATTATAGCTGCTGTGTTGAAACTGAACTGAACTGCGCAACGTTCTGTGTACGCCCTTATTAGCGCAATCAATTATAAAATGATGAGACAATGTATAAATTGTACCCACCTCATTTAAAACGTTAAAGGACGAACAAAATGTCACCTTTCTTTTTCTTTCCTATGCATGTTTGGCTCATCTCTCACACATACAAACACAAACTAAAATGCATGCTTGCACGGAGACACAAATTTTGGGGCTTTCTTATTTTGTCAGTGTTTAGAAAAACAACAAAATTTTATACTTGCATCTATCAGTGATTTTGCCATGAAAATGATCCTGAGCTCTAATGATACCTTTATCACCTTGAGTATCAAAACAGTCACAAATCTATCATATCTGATAATATTGAAAAATATCCTAAACATATCATAGTAATAAATCAAAGATACAACACACCAAATTAAGTGTGGAAGATATTTAATAGATAATTTAGCAGTTTGCTGAAAGCTCTGCTCAGTACATATATTCTCCAGCTTTCATGTTGGCAATACAACAAAAAGACAAACATGTATATGAACATGCCACCATGCCTAGGTTATAGTTTCAATGGCATTTTGACTTTTGTTACAAACACTGAAGACATTCGCCATTGCTGTTTACCATGACACAGCACCTGCAGGTCTGAAAAAAAAAATCAGTTATTGAATTATAATTTACTGATATTCAGTATAGGGAACGAATCTTAATGAAGACAAAGAAAACAATTACAAAATTCAACTTTCTTTGATTTCAAACTTTGTCTGGATAAACATTACCTGGCAGTGTACAAAAGTAGCATCAACACATCTGTCACATGCTTCACAGTGCTTCAGTGGATTTAAATCCTCACAGTAAAGCTCTTCTGAAATCAAGTAGTGTCTCAATTAATAATATAAAGCTAAATTTCAAAAGTTGTTCTGAGTAATTTTTACTTTTAAGCTTTAATTTTTAAAAGTTTTACCAGTCATCAATTACTGTCTAATGTACCATTCATCATTCACTTGGTTCACACTAATTCTTTATAGTTATTTAACCGTTAATTCAACTTGTATACACTAATTATCACATACAAATAATTAAAGACATAAATTTTTTTTTAAATCTTATTAATCATAATAGTTTCTCGGTTCACATATGGTGGATCAGTGAAGTGTTACCACTACCGTAAACAGTCAACACAGTGACTTTGATGCTATTTTCTTTCTTGACCTTAACCACATTCATGCACATTTTAGCACTTAAAAAAAAGAATTAACTTCTTTCCACCAATGTTTTAGAATTTTTAACCCATCTTTCCACCCCTTCTAGACATAACTGTATCTCACAAAAGATTTTTGACGCACCTTTACACCAGGAAAACTTGTAAAGCACTGAACATTTAGGGCAGCAGACTGATCCAGTCGTCAACATTTGCAGTGTGAGTTGTACGTCACAGCATTTCAAAGTTACCTCTTTCTTAAGAAGATTTTTTAAGTTCTTCCCCTTCAAACAGAATAGAAATACTCAATAAAAAAACAGCTTGAATGTTCTCTGCTTTCGCCTTCATGCAGAATGTTGCTAATTTATATGACATTCTGATATATTTATTTACTATAGCAAAAAACAATAACACAAAATGAAATTCTACATCTATACCACTTCACTTTACAGGGATGTTAATTATAAAGTGAAGTAATATCTTCCACTTCAAAAATTTTAGAAGCAAAAAGTAGTGCAATAATTGTCTGCCACTTGATGCAAAACGCTTTGAGTTCATTATAGGCAACAAATAATTGTTCAACAGGATAGAAGGGAAATAGAAATGCTTATGGCCAACAGCATACATACTGCACTGATACAGCTCATCAAGCAAGATTTATTTGCTATGGATTCCATGGACAGACCCAATTGATCCAAAGTGTTCTGTGGATTTTTACAGCAAACACAAGCACATGCTTTGTTGCACTTTTGATTCTTTCTCCGACACTTGCAATTGCTATGGATACAGTTGACCTTACATCTGCATGCCATAACTTTCACTATAAAACACAAAAAATATACCTCATTTGACATAAAATAGCTATAACTGGCTCCTTACTAAAATAAGCACCATGCATTTTCACTACTAGGTTTTCTAAGTTAAAAAGCATTCAACACTTTTTCATTTGTTATTTAAAAGAATATAATTAAAGAATTGGGAGCTTAAGTTATTGAAAAATCATAATTTTTTAAAAACTTTGTTAAATACACTAAATTAACTTTGCAACTGTTATTTTCACACCTCATGTATTAACTATCTTTGCAAACACATAATAAGTACATGTGAAAATAAACAGCTGCAAAGTGACACAGGTATGAATTTTAAAAGCAACATATTGCTGAAGTGCCCAAATGAAATATTTTTACATACAACTGCAAGTTGTTACCTTGCCAACCCTGCCTCTCAACATGCTTTGTTACAGAGCAGATCGAGTCACTCCTGGTTATGCATACCCTGTTTTATGTACCACATACCTAACATTTGTGTTTGTGTTGGACTAGTGCTGAGATAATAGCAAGCTGAGACTGTAAATAACAACAATAGGAAAGTTCTGATATGCAGTTTGTATGAACTGTTTGAGAGAGTGAAAGAAAGAGCATGTGTTTTTGCTTGTTTGTTTGGTTTTTGTTTTTGTTTTTTTTTGGGGGGGTGGGGGTGGTGAATTGTGATGGGTGGAATGTGAACAACAGTGCATTTCAATGATAAACTTTGGTGGTGATTAATTTCTGCAAAAGATGAAAAAATCACTGTCAGACTTCTGGTACCATTTAACTCAATACTAACCATTTAGAATTCTGTCTTCCTCCCAACTACCATGTGGCATCTCTGGATTATGATACAGAGTGTGATAAGGATTGACAGTAACTGATTTCACAAGCAGTTTGCGCAAGTGTGGATCTTTGCAGAAATACTGTTTAACAGTGTTTTCCCTGGTGTGGCTGAGGTACACCTGTCCAAAAAAGTGAGACAAAAACTTTACGAAATACTTGACAGTCATGTGTTCTTAAAGAACATAGTTTTCAAGTTCTGGATAATCATTTGCCTCGCACAGCTGTGATCAAACTTGAATGCATCAAATTTTTTACAACTGTTAAAGCTTTTAAAATAGTAATCACACACAGAATTGATTTTCTTTTTAAAATATATTACTGGTCTACTTTGGGAAATGTAAACAGCTATTTATTCTGGAGATCTGCGACTTGTAATGTTCACAAAAACAGATAAATTTCATGTAAAATATCTCTTCAACGTCTTCTCCTCAGTAGTGAAAAAGTGTGGTTCAGAACTGTTTATTTGAAAATGGTATACATGTCCTGAGAAAAGACAGTGGGTTCTGGTCAATCTCAACGGGCTCTCACCAATTATTGTGATGTTACAGCAAATAAGATAGTGTGTGGATATATATCGTTATTTATTAAAAGTTACAGAAATGTAAGTTTGCTCTTATGCATGCATCTGTAGTCAAACCTCACAAACTCCATTCAGAATTATCAACAGAACATGGGCTTGCTACCTTGTCAAACAGGCTTCAACTCACTGATCTGCATTAATACCTACACAGTGGTAAGGCACACACTTTATTTTTCCTCCAGTGATGTCAACAGGTGTCCCAAATTCAACATCAAGAGACTTTTTGCTGCTGTGGCCTACGTACATCCTTGGAACAGCATTGACTTCTATCAAAAATTCCTTGTCTCGTCCCCAGAGACCAACAATGTTGTCAAAAGGGACATCAACCACAACAGACTCATGTGGGAAGTCAGCATTCATTCTCCCAACATGCATCTCATAATAAAGCGTCCTGCAAAAATTTAAATAATTGTATGCATCTCAGAAAGCACATTCTGTTTACTGTTAAACCTAGTAAAGTGGTCATTTCTCATCATAGAAAAACATCCAATACTCTGCTGACCTCTTCCAGAAAACCAACTTCAGCTTGCAAGTGTTTGCAGACTTATTCTCTTCATCAACAGAGAACTGCAAAATGAATCAATCTGTTAAGCTATGTCCTGAATAAAGGAGCTTAAAAGAAATGCTAAGGTGTCCAAACAAACCAGCCTCACTCATACTCAGAAACAAATTACTAATAGCTATACAAGGAACTATAGATAGCTTTGCTAGATTCCATGTTTGTAATTGTAAAACACACACACACTTCTTCCATACACAGATGGGAAGCTGCATTCAAGAACATACCAATGAATGTATCAATCAGTATTTACAACAGGATTTTTCTTAATCATAATGTTATTTTCAGTGCAATTATACGCTTTTATTTATTTTTCTTATTTTTGCTGTGTATAAGGCTGGAGAAATTGCAATCAGCACATTGGTATTTCTTCTATATGCTTTAATCAATCTGATGCCAATCTAACAATATCTTTTCCCGTTTGTGTTCTTGATCAAGTGGAGATGAACAGTTTGATATTATAAAAAAATATAAGGATATAATTTTATAAGTATGGAAATAAATAAGTTTCTGAAGAAGCTATAATTATTTACAACTTCCATCAATGTTCAGTTTGCTTTGATCTTTAAATTTATTTAGAGCTGTAATAATATTCTACAAAGACTTTGAGCATGTTTCTGAGCAAATCATCACAGTATACTTACCAAGAAGTTGCCTATGCTCAGGCCTCTAATGGGAAACTGTTCTGTTGGTATAGCCCCTCTATTAACCACCCTGCCTCTATGCTGGTTAGCAGACAAAGAATTCATTTCTACCATGTGGTAGTCCCTAGGAGCGGGATCATACCTGTACAAGCCTGCCACGTTGAGGCATGATAAATGATATGATGCTTTAAATTTCAGAAAATCATACAAAAGTGATCACATATACTCCAAAAATAAAAAAAGCTTTAGGAAAGCATCTAAACATGCTGCAAAGCTAAGATTAGATGGCATAGCATTAAGCATCTACACAACACAAAACACCAAGACCCAGGTTTACTGCAATCTCTTGAAATACGCAACATGTTATGTCTGTAAAAGTCCAAATCTGATATACTAAAAGGCATACGGTTACCACAGGATATCAATCAAAGACCTAAAGCATTTCCAACATTGAGTGCTCTTCCTACACCTTCCAAAGCTCAATGGTTTCAATTAAATGCAGACCATTTCAAATCAAACAGACAGGATCTATTTCATATATGTTGTTTATCAGGCTTAGAATTTTACAGACATGGGTGTTGTGATATACAGGGAAAGCTGTCTAAATTCATTCCTCTACCGCGTACACTCAAAGCACACCAATAGAAAGGAAGTCGAATAACCTCCTATATATTTCATTAACAACTGGAAACAGCTCATCAATAAGTTAAGGCAAAAAAAACCCAGTCATACATGTATTAAAGCTGTGCAATTGTGCATGATGTACAAAACATATACCAACCTGATTCGGTGATACTTGGGGTCTGTATCTGATCAGAGGGGCAAGCCAGAACAGGAGGGTGTGCGTAAAGGTACTGACAGTCCAGCATGGAAGGGTGAAAAGGCACACAAGGGAAGCTACCCGTAACATCTGTCCCACCACCATAGCAGACAGTACTAGGAGGGTGGCATGGGCAGGCAGGGTTGTACTGAGAAGGAGGAACATGGCTTACCAGAAACTCTGACGATGACCATGATGTAATAAATGAAGAAGACACTGGTAGAGGCTCCTTAACAGGCAAAGAATGGGCTAAAGATCTTGAAGAAGGAAGTGTGGATGCGGCAGAAATGGGCGGGATTAAGACTGGATGAGACTGACATTTATTGTATGATGTAACAAAACAGTCTTTTGTGGTTGCTGTTATGTCATTGGGGTGCCTCAGTCCCACAGATTCTGTTCTACATGTATTTTCATGGTGTGAACCATTATCAGCAGAAAAGGACTGCAAAGCAGACGATGATGTCAAATCAGGACACACAACACTCATGACAGTTGAAGGGTTGATTACTTTTGCAGAGTAAATTGCAGTGCCAACGGGAGGACATTTTTCACTCATGCTAACACATGAGCCTTTAACATGCTGCATGCACAACGAATGCAAAGCATCACTAGTCATACTAGTTATGCCAGAGGTAATTTCATGCTCCACAGATATTGTTTGGGAATCATCCTTCATGCCATCAGTGCCAATCATATTGAAACCTGCAGATTGCAAAACATCACCCACACTAGTCATGCAAGAGCCATTTTCATTCGCAGCTACCTTCAAATCCACATCGAGTAATGGAGTCTTATAACCCTGTGTTCTCACCTTTGGCACAGAATCATTTGTCATAGGCGTTATAAGTGCATTCTCAACTCCCTGAATGTTTTCAACATTATAATTTTCCTCTTCTCTATACATGGAATTGCACTCTTCTCCTTCTTTAGAAACACAGCTTGAAATGGTAGTTGGTGATTGTGAAGATAAAGGCCTGAGAAAAGTAAAATCCATCGGTAAATCTGAAAATGGTAACTGCAAAGATACAGAATTACAAGACAGGGGGCTTGTGCATCTATTGCTATCAGCTGTTGCAATTCCAGGAGACAGTTCTGCACCCACAGAAGAATGCACAACAATGACGTTGCTGGAGTCTTGCAGAAAAATGCTTTCTGAAGCATGTTCACGTAGTCCACTGACATCACAATCCATTTTTTCTACATGTGTCTGAGGAATATTTTCAAGATGCTGAACAAAACAATCTTCACAATCTGCTGTCCAGAAGTCACAATCCAAAGAGGAGAAGGTACTCTCACCTGGATTTTCTTCTGCAGTTTTGTGCAAAAAGTTCATGTCAAGCCAGTCATATGTGCTGTTACCATGGTGCTCAGGCTTTGAGAGAAACAGTGCACATGGAGGCAGAGGAGGTAAACTTTCTTCCATCCAAACATCAAGAGGATCACTATAAGATGATGAGGAAGCAGCTTGATCTTTATCTGGATCTAAAAAGTCCTGGATAATGAACAAATCAGTTTTGCTCTGTGTTTCAACACTGTCTTTGGTAAGCTGCTCTTTGTCTTGATTTAAGTGAAACTCAAGCGCGGAGCCCAAGCATGCATCATGAACATACTCAGATTTTTCCAAATGATTTTGTTTGTTTATGGAATGATGTAAAGCTTCATCCACTTCTACGTTCATCGGCTCTGATCCACTCTGCACTCCCTGAACCTGTGTTTCTGGCACTAAAGGTTGGGTATGCTTGCACTGACTATCTGTGTCCAAATGCTGCAATTCAAACTCTTGTAGTTTTTGTAACTGGTCTTCTTCTATCTGCATGATGGCATCAGCAAGTTCAAGAAAGTCTGGCACATGTGATTTTTTATTTCCCTTAAAATGCTGATCATCACCTGTTAACTGAACTGCTAAAGTTTCATTCATACAGCTAAAGTCTTTGTCATCTGCTCCTGAATATCTTAAATGGCTTGGTTTGTGAGAACATTCTTCAATAGTGGCTCCATTCTGTTTTCCTGTAGTCAAAATCTCTAATTCCCTGGCCATTTTATTTCCATCAGGTTTTTCCTTTACATTTTCTTTATCAAAAATGTCTTCCTCACAGAATAAATCCAAATCCTGAAAATCAAGAAGCGCATCCAGATCAAGATATCCTGCGTAACTGCTATCTGCTGCTCCATTTTCAGAAGCAAAAGAAGAATGCAACCAACTATCTCTTGAACAGACACTGGCCATGTTAGAGACTTCACATGGGGTCTGTACCTGAATGACAGATTTGTTTTCAACAGCATTTTCCTTCACCAGGCATTCGTCTGAGAAACTACATGGTTGATTAAGCTGGAGACTGGTGGGGTCTCCTGCATCAAGCACATTCTTACTTGCATCACCTTCTGAGTCTCCAGGATGTTGGCATGATTCATGCACTATTAAGATGAATGGCTTTTTATACAGTTCTTCCTTTTCACAGCTCTGCACTGTGATCGTGTTATGCAAGTCTCTCCACTTTTCAACAACTGGAAGGCAGCCAGAGCCAGCAATGCTGGGGTCTGTTCTTTCATTGAGATCAGCTTCCATGGAGGTGTTCAAATTCTCTGATTCTTCTGTGGTTGGCAATGTACAAATCTCTGAACAATATGTGTTCTCATGAGATTCAACAGCTGCTGATCCTTCTGCCAAACCTCTGCTCATCTTGCTAGCGTCTTTGGGTGTGCATTTATCATTCTCTGAAAAATACTTTGTACTTTGAGAATTGATTGTGTCATCCTTTTCCAAGTCTCGTTCAGTACTGCATGACATGAGAAGTTGTCGTACTGTCTTCTTACTAAAATCTTTTTTCTTACAGAAAAATATTCCTTTCCTTCCTTTTACAGGAATTCCATGGCCATCATAACGTGATGCTAGTTTAGTTACTTTAGACATGGCTCTGCTTACACTTTCTATACTCTCCCTTTCAATCTCATAGTGTCGATTCATTAAGTCTTCTTCTGAATTCTTTAATTCTGTCTCTGTTATGTAGACCTTGTCAAAGTATTGTACTGCTCTAAACGGCACTGCTATGGTTTCATTTCTGACATTTACATCTGAAGTTCCAGTAGTCAGGCATATGCTTCCAGAACTGCTGCAGGGGACTTGTGCTGATGAATCAGCTTCATTTGGCAAAACAGGCAGCAAGTAGTGCAGGAGTCTTCGTTTCTTCAACTCTTCTTTGGCTCCTCCAACCAGGCATAACTTATGTTTTGTTGGGTTTGCCATTTTAGATTCAAAAATATGTGTTGAAGATGGCTTTCCTCTACTATTCTCCAAGGATTTTCTAGATTTAGTCCCCAATCTAGCATTTGAAACAAGATCATCATTGTCACCCTGAGATCCAAGACCTGTTTTCTCGGCAATATTCTTATTCTGGAGGTGACAAGCAGAATTAACTGAGTAAGGGAAGATGGTTGCATTATGAACACTGCTGTTACAATGTCCCCCTTTATCCTGAGATTTTGTCAAAACTGTTTTGTCACTGCTGGCTGACACTCCAAGAAAATCTCTTCCACCAGGACAACAAAAACTAGTGTTCATGTGCACAGTCGTAGCAACATCGCAAGTTGAGGTTTCATTTAAGTATGATGCTTCAGAGCTTCCTTCTTCTGTGGACTGAATTAAAACTGGTTTGGTTGAATTATTCATAACAAGGGGCACAAGACCTGAAGACTGGATAACTGTAAAAGATGTTGCAGCTGCAGGTATGATCTCATTAGAAGAGAATTTTCTTTGTTTATTAGCTCTGGGAAAAAAGTATTTCCATGGGAGCAACTGTTCATCAGGCAACTTTACTAGATTATTCATAAGTCCAGTGTCTGATAGCATGTATTGTCCTTGCACAATATTTAGTGGACTAATGGATGCTTTTTGGTCTTCATCCACTGCAGCTGCATACCTGTCTTGCCACTCTTCAACAGTTTCAACTTCATGTACATCAGCAACATCTCTGTCCTTATCACCTGTTAATGGGTTATTCCATCCATGCAGAGGATCCAAAGAGGATAGAAATTCAAGCTCTCTGGAAGGACTTCCAATATCTAATATGACTTCTGTTGAAGAATTATTTTGACCAGCAATCAGAGCATAGCAGACATCATCAATGCACTCTTGATCACTGCTGCCTTTGCTGTATGCTTTGTCTTGTATGGAGGAGAGAAGTGAAGAATCTCTTAGTAGTTCCATTTTTAAGCTGCTCATCTACATTTGCTGCACACCAAATCAAAAGAATCCATTACTCTACGACAATTATAAATTCTAAAACAATATAAATATCATTATCAACATTTGAATAAACATACTATGCTATTTCTTAAAGAAGTCACAAAGATCAGATCATAATTAAGATTTAACAATAAATTATATGCTTGTTCATTTCATCATGCTTTTGTTGATGGCAGCTATGGACACCTCTTAATCCTTGTTAGAGACAAGACTGCATGGATAACCATATGTGCAACAGAAATAACAGCACCAAATTACTTTCATCAATAGCAAGTATAGAAACAATAGCACAACTTGCTAACTGCAAAGGGTTAATTAATTGTGTGCATATGTGTGTGTGTGTGTGGGGTGGGGGGTGAGAGAGAGATGTTCATTCGTCCCTTTACTGGTACTGGTTGCTGGGGCAAAATAGACACAGGCACAGCAGCTGACAAGGATCACCCCTTTCGACTGTCTTGGAAGATAGCAGACCTCTCCTGGCCCCTTGTAATTTCAAATAAGTTTCCCCAACATAAAACAATATGTTTACGACTCGATTGGCATTATCCCATTTCATTCAGTAGCGTAATATCAACTGCAAACATTAGGACAAGAGCACTAGGATCTACATTCCTACTTTTACATAGAGTTGTTTACATGTGAGTGGTTAGTAAATGAGGAAAAATGATGGTAAAGGATCAAACTTGTAGTATACCACAGAAAAAAGAAATCCTCAGTGTGATGAATGTTCTGTCAACTTTTCCTTAAAAGAAAAGAAGGAAAAAACTCCACTGATCAAGGTCGGGCCCCCTTCACAGGCCTGGGGCCTGTGTATACCAGACCCCCGTCCACCCCACTCTCATCAGACCTGTTGTAGGGGTAAAGAGGAAACCTTCACATGCTAAATATGGCAATTTTTCTCTAATCCTACAGATAATGCTTTATATTATGAGCTATTATAAACACTAAGCTACATAAATGAAGTATTTTAGAAACACTCTTATAAAATAATATTTTTAATCAGAATAATGAATCCAAATGTTCATAAATAGACATGCCAAAGACTTTGCTGGACACATACTGCACAACAATTAATAAGAAATGCTGAAAACTTATGGAGGGAAGGGAACCAGACCTTATAAATGGCAATTAATTATATGTGAGATGCAAGGAGTGGACTTATTGAAAACTCTACCCATAATTAAATGTACTGTTCACTGTGGCCTAAAACCTGTTGTCCACAACACTCAAAAGTTAAAATATACAACGCTAATAATTGCATGCGATTTTTTAACTCATGCAGATTTGCTTTTTGCTTATTATATATTTATGATCTGTTATATCATGTTGGATCCAATTGGACGGCGAACTATATATTTTTCACTGGACTCAGAAACGGAAATATAGTATTAACATTACTGGCCTTTGACTAAACTTAAAAAGCGGATTCTCCTACAGTGTGGTTCTCAATCATCGTCTCAATTCAGTAGGAGGTTAGCGTACAGTAAATTATTTATTTAATCATATCTTAAAAATATAATCTTCTTCATACATTCCTAAAAAAAAGGGGGGGGGATGCTGATACTTTCTGATCACACCTGGGCCAAAACTATATATTATACAGTAAATGCTTACAAAAGCAAACTAAACGTTAGCATTACGTCTATCTCTGTACTTAATATGATCTATAGGACTATGACCATTATGGACAAAGCGATTAATATAATATTGTCCTTTATTTTCTTTAATGCTTACTCACTGAGACGATGACCTATTCTATTCTTCAGCCTGGAAACAGATGAAAACGAAAACCGTGATAGTCAACCCTATATTTTCTCGTTATATCGCACTCTTGGAGCTAGAATTTTTTAGACAGGAGTTGTCCGCCGTTTCTCAAATTCATTGTTATATTTCATTGGATTACAGAAATCATGTGACTATAATGTCAAAGTTTCACGCTTATTTGAAAACTGAATGTTATGCGATAGTTAATTAGCCTACAATTATTAATATTTATATAATCGAAAGTCTCCTTCGCAAAATGCCAGTGGTGAAATCAACTCACCACATGACTATATACTCACGTACGTTGCGCGAGCGTTCTTAATTATCGCCTATACAAAAATAGAAAACTTTCGATCAGCATTTTGCGCACGCGCACACACACACATACGCTCGCACGAAAGGTGCTTATAACTGTCGAAGAAAAGACACATGAAATGTACGCTTACATATAGGTTGTATATAGTTATGCGAGTAACACATAAATGGCCTGCTCATTAAAGAAAAACTTTTGTGACTGCAAGTGATGCATACATATACGTATACTGTCTCTACGGGCGAGCATGCGATCGACCCTTCCCCCTCCAACGCTATACCTATGATTGCGCGCGCATTTATTCATTCGATGATCGAACGCATGCATTACGCAGAGTTGAGAATGACATACAGCTGTTGAGACGAATACAGTACTTATGTAACAGGTTGACCTACCACTATCTACTCAGCTCGCAATGAAATGTGCTTTCACACACCGATCAGTCCCAGACAACACGTACTGCCCGGCCGCTCACTTCGCTCTCTCCCCGCTTTCTTCATCCTCCACCCCTCCCAACCACATCCTGCACCCTGTTGCTGGCCGACCTCTCCCGCTCTCCCTCTGTCACGGAGCTGTCACCCGGCCAGCGACCACCCCCCATCGCCAGCCTCCCTCCTTGTGTGCGTGTATGTGCGTGCTGTCTTCCATCCTACTATATATACACCCCGCCCCAATAAAGAAATGTCGTCCTCGGCATGTCACTCCATGCTCTAAGCCAGTGGTTCAATCTACGCGGACATAGTGCAGGTGGTCCGCGGCTGACAGTCGTCATATGTCAGCAAAGTGATGTTCGTATTTCTCGCATTAAAATTTTAATTACAAAGAACGGGGTATACGTAGTTTTATGTCAACTTATTACTATATTACTGTCACAAAAGGACATTTAGTTTTGAATTGTAATGAAACAAATGCGGCAATTTAAATTTGAAATTCATAGTACAGACTGATTTTTAGGACTTGAATTGGTGGTCCGCCATATTTTTTACTTAAGTAAAGTACGTGGTCCTCGGTCCGAAATACTTTGAGAACCACTGGCCTAACCTCCCGCACTGCCAGCAAGTCATATCATTTCTTGTGCACGCCGGTTGGGGCGGGTGGGGCGCGCTGGTTGCTCCGCCGCTGTGTACCCCTCCGGCCCTTGGCACATCGCCCACGTCGCCACATCCTCTTTGATCGTTGCTGTTTGGCCGCGTAAAAGTCTGCCAGCAGGTCCTCGCCACCTCTCACAGTGCCGCACAGAGAGTCGAACTAATTAGAGAGGATGCTGTCTGCCAAGGGGTTGACATCAAAGGCGCATGGCCACTCCAGCGCCCTCATCTCGCAGTGATCGGTGCACCGCCTCTAAAACTGCAGGCCGGTCATACGCTGCGTCCGCCTGAACACAGTTGACTTCGAACTTCCACAGTTCGTACGAAGCTTCGCTGTCCTTTGGCTGCTGCGCACCACTGAAAACCGAAATTCTCGGCATTCTTCCTGCTGTCTTCCATCCTACTAATAAACTATACTTATATAAACATGTTTTTGTCATGCATGTGCAGTAGAACTGTCTGTATAGCTAATGTTCGCGCAAATTTTCATCTCTGGGTCGCCTTATTGGAGAGATCGATCGATCTGTTCGAATAGATGCCAATGAAAGAAAAAAAATCTCGTGTGATCATATGTCAGTGAAAGACCTAGCACGCACTATATAAAGAAAAATTAGCCATCTGATGGATATTCAGTCAAACCGCAGCTAGCTGGCATATAATACAAGTCCGTGGTCAAACCTCTAGCTGTTCTCATTCGCTTTTTATCCATATAATTGATCTCTTGCGAGTGCACCACACGCAAACAGAACATTGAGCGACATTCTCTCTAGAGATGAGTTGTTATACTGAATGTGTATATTGGTTGTAAAGAAAAATCTCTTGCTGTGAGCGTTATTCATTGTGATGTATCTCCAAGGACTTCATCTATACTATCGATCGTCTTTAGCGCACATTATTGTCGATGATTGGAATATGACGATAGATGTTTATATTTTACAAGTAACGAACATGTTGGTAAGGTAATAATATAATTTTCCTGATGTAAATCAAAATAAATACTTTTTAAGAACATTTTGACCAGTCACAGTTTATACGCTTTTTTTCTGCCGAATGTCTGTTGGCAACTTCGTCCCGATCTGGGTATACTTCTGGTTGAGAGAGCGGTATCACTGTTGCATGTCGCTTTCGCTCACTCCGCATCTCGCGTATTTGTTGGATGCAAAGACGCCTAAAATGAGCGCTTTTTAGACATACTGATTGAAGTGATTTATTTATTGGATCAGATTAGTGTTCTCCTTTTTTAAAATTTTGAATGGTTCAATGAACGCACTTATGTTTACTGAAAATTCTCTGTGGGACTTGGCGTTAGTCTGCATCGTCTATGTTCAAAGAAAAGGTTCACTGCGAAGAAATTCATGTTGTAGGCAATATTTTAGTGTAAGCTAGTTAATATTTTAATTATTTTTAGATGTTTATTTGAATACCCATTCAAAAATATGGACGGAGGACCATTTTCATCGTACGGAACGGGCCTTACACCACAGCCACAGAGTCAGGTACTCGTAGATTGTTGTATCAGTATTGTATTCAAGATTTTAGAATTATAATAATGATGAAAATATTTCTACGCTGTAATTCTTCATGACGCCATAATTAGTAAATGTTCATAGTAGACTTTCACGAATTTGTACAGACGAAATTATATATACATTGCCTTTAACAGTTTGATGCAAATGTGGCTGGCAGATATGACCCCCTACACTTGCCTGAGACTTCAAAGTTCAGATCCCATTTTATCCTTCAGCAGTCATGTAAATAGCAGAAGAATGAGGTTTAATGGGCAGCAGGTTCTAGGCAAACACTACACTGGTCAGACTTAGCTCTGTGGAGACTCAGCTGCATCTTAATTTTTTTCAAATTGTTAAAATCAAGTCAAATGAATCTTCATTGTCTGTGCAAAGCATAGTCCAAGATGAAAATTTTTCTTTGGCTTACAAAGCACTACACACAAACATACAGCATATACACATACAAATAATGTGTAAATGTACACGACATTCAGTACCTACACCCTCTCATTCATGCATGAACCTCCAATAATGAAGATATTACTTTTTTCCTCTAGAAAAAGAGAGGCTTATTGAGTACACTGTATTTCAACAACTATAGTGATTTTATTAAACATTTGCCTCACATGATCACAGAGAAAAAAAATTTAAGAGGCCTTTAATATCTATCTTTGAGAGGCTCCCAATTTTTTGTCAGTCACTTTGTATTACATTTTTTGTAAGCTATATCTTTTCTTAATTAAATTATATTTTCTTTGTTTAGAGTCCTGCACTTTTATCGCCAGCACTTAGCTTTAATATTGGATCAACACCAAATCCTGTTCTACCTCCATCCAATGCAAGCCTGTACCCTCCTACACCCACTCCAGGTGGGCCTATGACACCTATTTCACCAGCAACACCAGCATCTGAAGGATCTGGAATAAGGCCACAGCTGCAGTAAGTCTCCAATATAAAGGCATGAAAAATAGACCTACAAATAGGAAACGATTCCTTGTGGCATCATTAATTTAAAAAATGAATTAAGTGCCTGTATATTTATGCAGGTCATAGGTCACTAGAATATAGTGCACCAATACCAGTGTGGTCAGTTGTGAAACCTATTTTAAACCGCCTCTGGACTGGTCTGGCGTTGGTAACATTTGACGTTAGTCGCTACTTTTTTCATCAGTCTTCGACTGCTTTTTTGGGCTTGGGATGATTTTACTTTTCTGTCTTGGAACAAAATGGACCTATGTGAGATGAATTGACTTTTGGTGTGGGGCGAAACGGTATGAGTAAATGACTGGCTCCCCTTTATGCAACGTGAGATACAATAAGATTTTATTTATCCCAGAGGGCAGTTAGAGGCAACTCTGAAGCGCAACAACAATACCACCTCATATTCATCTCTGCTGTACCAAATAGACTCATAAAATCATGGTTCAGGCTTATATGTGAACTACATTGATTTGCACACTGTCGCATTTAAAAGTTGCACCACCGAAACAACAGAACAGCTTCAGTCTATTGGTCCTGCATACATGTACACAGAATGAGCAGCTTGATGCTTTCTGCCAAACATATTAAAAAAATCAACATCGTAGTTTAAATTTAAAAAAACTTTTTGCATGTTTTAACCTAATTATAATTATAATGGTGGTGCTTTGGTTAGTTTGATCATTCTGTGGTAGATCACAAATCATAAGTTTCAGGCAGTTTTTTTTCTTGTCTTATTCTTATGCCTGTGTGAATTATTCCCTGTAAATATACTTGGCACTGACATGTATACAATCCTATATTTATAACTGGTGTTTAATTTTGTAGCACTTAATTTTATAGGTTTTGAAACAAATGTTTTTAAAAAGTTTATATTTTTAAAATTCACTAAGTTTGTCTTTTTGTTTTTCAGGAACATTGTTTGTACAGTAAATCTAGATTGCAAGTTAGATCTGAAAAAAATTGCACTTCATGCAAGAAACGCAGAATACAATCCTAAACGTTTTGCTGCTGTCATCATGCGTATTCGAGAGCCACGAACTACAGCTCTTATTTTTAGTTCTGGCAAAATGGTGTGCACTGGAGCCAAGAGGTATATATATATATTTTTTTGCTCATTTTTCGTCGTGTTTGTTCTCTATAGAAATTTATAACAATAAGTCATCAGTCTGCATGTAAGACACTTTTCATTTACATTTTATTCTTACATTCTGACATTTACTCTGAAATTGACAATCTGCTAGTTAATTTTTAAGGGAACTGCAAATGTTCTCCCTAATTTGCATTACATTGTAGGGGCCATAACAGCTGCAGCAGACAAAGTGTGCTTATATCATGTCAACTTCAGGGAGTAGGCAGGCCAAGTTATATAATTAATTTATGTCATGAATAGTTTGTCAGATACTGTTTATTTTTGTTCAGTGAGGAGATGGCAAAGCTGGCTGCTAGAAAATATGCAAGAATAGTACAGAAACTGGGTTTTCCTGTAAGTGCTACCTTTCTTTGATCAACAGTATTTTGAAAATCATCCTTTCATTTTTATGATTTTCATGTCTCTGTAATAAAATTTAATAACATTAAGCCTTTTTAATTGTTAAAGTTTGATTTTTTAAATACTATTCTTCCATTTGATTTAAATGTTTGTAACATTGTGAATGTAAATACAAATGTCATAAAAGTGTTTAAGGGTTAGGAGAAAAATGTTTGTTGGAAAAATATAGTAAACTTTGACATGCATCCATGAAAAACCCATTGAAAAATAACATTCATGTGTCAGGTACTTTTGGAGAGTTTGTTTTTCGCTGAACAAATTGGTAAATTGGTATCTAGAACTTTGCAATTACTTGTGACAACACCTTTCACCAAACATCCAAAGTTGAGTAGTATTGAAGTCACGCCATGCCAAATTTCAACATAGCTGATGATGATGTCCTGCATCTGTATCGACAGATCTTTGTCTGGCGATAAGGTTGCCACTGTGGACAGTGTTTTCACAAAATATGAGCACGTCCTCAGTAAATAACTTTGATCTTGCTGTAGGCTTCACTGTATGGTTTGCATTATTCCAGTCATGATGAGCTGAAGCACATATGGGATATATATTTTTCGATCTACTACAATCTAGAAATGTGGCTGATTTAGAACTGTGATAAATAAGCCTATTAATATTTTGAGTTTGATTTTGCACACATGATCAGTTTTTGAATGGCCTACCTTAAAGTTAAATGACTTGTACATTGCTTTTAAAAATTATGTAAACTAAAATTTCTTATAGCTGTATAACTGACTATAATTCTAACTTTTTATATGTTCAATAATAGGATTTAGAATTCATGCCTGGACGTCGTATTGAGTAAATTAGTGAATGCATGCAAGGATGTTCTTTTGAATTTCATTTTTATCTTTTCCTGCAAATTTCTTGAACTAGGAGAACCTAGAGTTGGAAAAATGTTAAGTTTCTATTTTTATCTTCACTTGTCATAAAAAATGGCAGGCTTGCAAAATTGGGGGAAAAAATTCCAAAATGGGGTGAAAACACAACTTTGCACCTTTGAAGTAGCTTCTCTGCTTCTAGAACCTTACTCTTTTTTTTTTTCATGTTTTTTCCTACACTTCACAGAAACATATTTCAATGTGATATACAGGAAATTTTGACAGCTACTTAATTAGAGGGAGTAAATAATGTGTAAGGAGACCTAAATTGCTGAGTCAAATATATGATGCTTGAGAGTTATATTAATCATATTTTTTCCAGAGTGGAGTTTAATTCTTTAATTTTCATATCACATTTTACATAAGTATATGGCTATAAATTTCTAATTTACTCTTTCATAACAGGCTCGATTTCTGGATTTTAAAATCCAGAATATGGTGGGAAGCTGTGATGTGAAGTTTCCAATTCGGCTAGAGAGCCTTGTGTTGACCCATAGCCAGTTTTCGAGGTATATAAAATCAGCATATATGAATGAAAGTGTTATGGTTATTTTATAGCTTATGTAGTTGTTTATCAAATGAATTATAGTATGAAAATTTAATGGTCTTGCTGAAATAATACTTTCACATTCTTTCTTTACTGTTTGAAATTGAAAGTCATAAAAAAAGGTCAAGGTAGTCTCACTCTGGTAACCTTTTGTTCACCGGGGAGTGAGATTTTAACACACTTTTCTCAGAATCAGCTTTTGTAAGGCCGGTGATACACAGTCTCCTCTCCCAGGCTTCTTTAAGTTCCCCAATCACCAAAACAGGTACTCATTGCCAACTGCTGAGATAGTTTCCTGCCTCAAATACGTTTGAACCTATGTACCTTTGGGGTCAGATATCAGTGCTCTAACCACTCAGCTATCTGCTTCTTCCCAACTAGTTATGGACAGATATGTTTTAGGATATGGTCTGCAGCTTTTTTTTTTTTTTTGTGGGAAAAAGTTTCAATGGTTATGTTTAGTAATTAAAAACGGAAAAATATGATCCATGGGTTATTTTTCGATCACTTTTGATCTGCATGTATGCTTTGTGTATGCAGAGAAAGCGAGAGGGAGGAGGTCGAAGCTCCTTAAATTAATGCATTTTCTTTCTATTTATTATAGCTATGAACCAGAGTTGTTTCCTGGCTTGATATATCGAATGGTGAAACCAAGAATAGTGCTGCTTATCTTTGTCTCAGGAAAAGTTGTTCTGACAGGTTTGTGTGAACCTAGTTAACCATGATACCATAACAGTAATGACACAAGCCCAGGGTTGAGACTGCTGATTAAGCAGACTAACATCATTTATTCATAAGTTAAAGCAGCAGAACGAAGGGATAGGCTGTCTATAAATTATTAATCTACAATCAGCTGTCTTGTGGGGTGAGAGGTTGAGACTTTTAAAGTTTAGCAGCATATAAGTTCTCTGTTCCAGTTCTACTTTTTCACTATTCCCTGGTGCTGAAAATGGGTTATCATCAGACTTCCCACCCACATTACATATGCTTTCTCTACTTTTGTAGAATAAATTTCACTAGCTTTTGTGTGTGTGAGAGAGAGAGAGATTGGGTAACATTTGTATATTTCCTGAAATTATTTGTAAATACAATTGTCTAAGATTGTTTAAATTTCATAGAGGTAATGTATCATGAAGAGTGTTGGTTGGCTGATGATGTTAAATTAGAAGTCAGCATAGGGAAAACAAACAAAATTCAATCTTCTTTGAGAAAGGAAAGTACTGTAACAACCTTCCCATTAAGACTTGTTATATCCACCAAGATCAGGTTGTAACTGAGAGGAATTTCAGCAAGGAAATGTCTGCTTTTATTTTGTGAATCATAACTTCAAACCAGTTCAGACTTGGTAAAATTTTATTTCAAATTTCAGCATTAAATACAGTATAATTTGTCTCACAAGAAAACTTTTTGATAAATTTATTTTTAAAATGTTTGGTTCAGTTGTGTATTATTTTTGGTTTCTTAGTTACATACAGCCCATATTTGGTTTGTGATATTCATGTAATATTTAGGGATTGTTGGATTTCTTAATTTTAATGCATATTTTTTACTTTATTGTGCAGGTGCTAAAGTGAGAACAGAGATCTATGAAGCCTTTGAAAATATATATCCTATATTGAAGGGATTCAGGAAACAGTAGTTCACTCATCGTTCTAGCTCATGGACATTGACAGATCTCTTCTTGATAAAAATGAACATTAGGAGATTTTGTTGTCTTCATAAATTATGATTCTTCTGTGAATCACAGTTCATATACATTGTCTTTGGATATCGTCATTTTATCATATCCTACAAAAATGCTCATGCTACATCATCACCTATGACTTTTCCAAGAAACCTCAGATAGTGACATGATTTTCACTGAACTGTCTGTTGAGTGTGGTGGACCAGTGATGTAAGCAAATGCTGGTTGAACAGCTTGTGTAAATATTTTTCAGAAAGTTCTTCATTGATATGTACAGTTTATACTGTGAGGAAATCACATTTTGTGTCAATGAAAGTTAGATAATCCCTAGAGTGAGAGTTTTGGCTGGTTTGAAATTGAGGAAGGATGCATTTAAAAATGATGTACAGTTATTGCATTGTACTTATGCACAGTTTAAACATGTTGGGATTTTTTTCCTTCTTAAAATCTACATAAATTTAGCTATGGACATATATGACTTAGGATCAGTATGGTTTTAATGCACAAGTACGGAAGAAAGATAAGAGAACATTGCTGCTGTGAATTTTGCTCATTGCTTGGTACTTGAATTGCTGCTAGTTTCAGAAAGGGTAAGACAAAAGCTGTTCTTGATCTTAATAGAATCTGTGAAAGTACTTGATTTGCTGATGCATATTTTCAGTTTTTTTACCCCATGTGCTATTACAACACTGCTTTGAAAGTTTACTTCATTTCTGGTGCTTAAGATAGTGTTAGACAATGTGTTCTCCCAGGCCAAGAAAGTCTCACTGAGAAGAATGAAGGTCTTGCATAATTGGATAATACAGTTCCATGCAGTTATTACAAACCTTTAGTGGACATTGTAGTGGATGTTTCAAAACATGTCATTAAAGGAGAATTCCATTTCAAAATATAAAACAAAAGATCAATATTTAAAATGGGTTTTTAGTATGGTAAGATGAAAAAAAATTAGATGGTCGTTTAAATAATTGTGCCTTACTTATAAGAAGCTATAATAATGCGTTGTTAAAATATTTGATATACAAAAGATTAGCAAGACAGAATTTGCTGTAGGTCAGACGCCAAATTCGGAACATTCATAACCATAAGCATTTAAAAGTGACTGTAGAAAGTGTTCATCATTTGATTATTCATCCTTTAGAAAATATGGTGGCATTCTTTAGATATTTTTAAATGTATGAAAACAAAGGTTATCATAAAACAAATATTCTGTATTGGATGCTTTTCTTGCCCTAAATTACTTTATATCAGAAAATCATGAGAGTTTGAACCATAGGGTAACTTAAAATTCCTACATATCGGTAGCTTTCAGTTAACTAAAAGAAACCAAACAATGGAATTTATGCATGTTGCTAGATTTTGTAAATTTATATTTTTAAAAGGATGTTGGTAATTGAACCATTCATTGAACTAAAATAATGCAATGTTTTAATAAATGTTCCCTGTTGACATAAATTATGCATATGAATGAAAGAATGACAGTCAAATGACTCAAAATGTGTATATGAAGTGAACAGTAATGTTTCTGTGATTGAAGGAAGCAGTTTGACTTGTGTTGCTGATATATACTGTTCATATTCTCTGATTCTGCAGGAAAGTACGTAAAAATCTGCTGTTTT
The DNA here is from genome assembly GCF_003073045.1 of Pomacea canaliculata. Taxonomy (NCBI): domain Eukaryota; kingdom Metazoa; phylum Mollusca; class Gastropoda; order Architaenioglossa; family Ampullariidae; genus Pomacea; species Pomacea canaliculata. Next base: position 22,701,803 of record NC_037597.1, on the reverse strand, counting down.
TTGTTTTTTTGTTTGTTTGCCAAATTCAAGCATAAAGATGCTTTATATTCCCCCCTCCGCAAAGCCAACATGTGAATACTTTTTCGACCGACTCCTAAATCCGTCTATAAGAGTCACCAGTCACCATTTATTTGTGGCTTTATGTCTTGAACCATAAAATAAAGACAGACAAAACAATAAGAATATCCTTAAGGTTTTTTAACATTAGTTATTTTTATTCATGTTTCCCATCTACACCAGTTTTGTTTTTTTAAAAAAAAGCCTGAAATCAAAAACAGTTTTATTTTTATATTCACCAAACCTTGTCAGTACTTTGGGTAATTGAATACATTCTGTAGCTCATAAGTCACAATGGGGAAAGTCTGACTTCTGCTCTTCTTCATAAAGCACTTGGGAATAGTTGCATATATGCCCTGTGAAGACCTTCAAACTACAGTGAAAAGTGTTATGACTTGCAAAGACAAGCCTGCAGGAAACAGTAAAGGTCAATGATAATTATTGAAACAAATGGTCCAACAGAAGGTGGGCAGGGAATTCAATGGTCCAAGACATCTGTATAATCTTGATAGTCATTCAATAAAGATTAATTGCTCAAAAACCATAACAGATGGACAAAGGATCTTCCATTCAAAACTTTTTTTAACATTTAAAAGAAATAAATTTTCTATCACTATGAAGAAAATAGTGCATATCAATGAAATGTTTTAATCCAGTGTTTTCCATGTAATGCATACAATCTGATATTGTTCTTGTCTTGCAGCCAGAGAAACTGTAGAAACCTGTCTGCTAAGGTGTGAACATATGTCTTGTTTCTTAAGAAGGAATAAACAAAATAAGATGCATCATTGGGCAGAACAACCTCAAGTTTGTATGGAATGGATTCCACTCTGTCATCTGTGTAAACTGATAGCTTTCCACCTCATATTTTAAAATTGTTGGGACAGTTTCCAACATGAGGGAAAAACACAAAAAGTTCAGATTCCCTCCAAAACAGACAATATATACATTCCCAAAGGAAGCATCCAAAATGAATATTCTTTTAACATATTAAGGTAAATATTTCACTACAAAATTTTGTTGGAATAAATTTTACCCATTCCCCATCTCTCCTTCATGCCAAGATCACTGAATCATATGTGATGCATTAACTTATTAATGCATGCAAATGCACTGTCTTGCTATTTTAAAAATCTATACCACAGCCTACACGTTAACAGTGTACACTTTGTTGCAGCTAATTTATATTCAAAAAGAAAATGGGCTACTATTCAAAGTTCATTTTTTTTAAAAAAGCTCTTTAGTCTTTATTAATGTATACCTAAAACAGTTATGTTTTTCCTTTATTGCAAAAAAAGTAGACATAATCAGGGCTTCTGCTAAGGCTAAATTCTTTGGGGTCCCAAGGACCCCTTCAGATTTTTAAGGGGTCCCTGTTCTTCGCCCCACTTTGGAGGGGACCCCATTGACGAAAATTGAAGGGGTCCTCCGAACTTTTAATGCGTACTGTACGCAATTGTTTGCGTAAGCAGAAGCCCTGATAATAAAATTCACATGGAGATCTAAATATGTGTAGTTTCTTCCCCAAGTCAGTGCCACATACACTTAAGGGTATAAAACGCCAAATAGCTTATAAAGGGTTTAATCTCTATGATAACATGTTTGGATTGGATGGACTTTTTTCTACATAATCACAAAGAAAGATTTTAAAGAATAGTTCCAAGTAATCCCAATTTTAAAAAAAGCTTTGCCTTGCAAATGAATTCTTCTCTGCAGATGTTTATTGAATCTATATTAGATAAAGAAATTAAAAGGATACTGTCTGCACATACACACTTAAAAAAACGTACAAATTTTGTATGAAATTTTCCAGGAAGCCTCTTTGACCCTTAAACAATCACTTCCAAAATGAATTTCATTACTCCTACAAAAATAGTCCACCACACTGATTCTTCTTCCCCATCTATTTTTGGAGGTAATTTTCCATCAAGTCCACTGGCATCTCTATCTCTTTTCTCCTCGCTGTCAGAATCTTCCACATAACTGTCATAGTTGAAATATGGTTTCATCACTTCAGAATAGTCATCTGGCTCATGTTCAGCCACAAACAAAATATCCAGTTTGAAAACAGACTGCAGGTAATTTGGATGTGCAAATATTCCAATTCCAATCGGTCTGCTCATTGTGGATGGGACATCAACAATATCTAGACCACATGTTTCAGATTTAAGATCGTAGTCAAAAAATGTTGGATGTAATGTCGTACTAGACATGTAAAGATCCACATCACCTTTTAGGCTGTGTAGTTCTAATCTTAGCCAACCCTCCCCACTGAGGCGGTAGTATGTAAAATTTTCTACATACAGGGTTCCACTCACACTTTGAATTAATGATTCTGAAAGAACTTTACTGGCACAAAACAATATTAAACAACTCAAGTACATGATGAATGTCCTCCATTTTTCCTCAGGATGTTTCATTTTCAGAAGACAAATCTCAATATAAAACCCTGAAAAAAAAAGAAAACAAGTATAACCTGAAAATCACAATAACTTAAAATAATTATATTGAAATTATGTCAGAAGAGTGTGTGTGTGTACATTTGTGTGTTTTCAGCAAAGTTTTCTTTTTGACCTATCATTCATTTATTCATCCTTTGACTGGTTTTCACCTTGAAACAATGGATACAGTTGAAGCTGCAGCAGGTAACACCAACAGACAGCGAAACACTCCTTTCTATTCGTTGACCTAGTTAATTTTTTGTACTGGGCAGACAAGTTGCAGATGAAGTTATTTCCACAAAACTGTTGTGTTCTCCATCTAGAACAATATATAATGACCAATGTGACTCATATTATGAGCAATATACAAGAAGTCATTGAAGTTACTGATTATTGCTATCATTCTTCTGTATTATGCTAATGTGGTTTGATGCCCAAATTTTGAAAAAGCATGCAATTAGTAGGGTGATGAAAGATGCAACCAGCCTCAGCAATTTATCATACAAGGAACATTTTCTGAAAATTACCTCAGCATGAGCTATATAAACCGATACAATCTCCTTCCTACATATAATAGTCTCTTCATAAAGACAAACTTATATAAAATTCTTTGCAGATTCAAAACTATGAAGATAACACTTCTTCAGAAACTGAATCTTTGAAATAAGAATGTCCCTTGACCATGCAGCAATACCTATGCGGTTCTTAAATAGCATCTTCACCTTAGTTACTTCTTCCAGTCTACCATCAAAGTCCAACACACCGAAACATCTACAACTTGATTAAATGATCGTATTGAAGAGTCCACGACAGACCATCTCAAAATCTAAATGTCATATTATATATAAATACGACAAGCTGCAAGCGTTTAATAGCTTAACTAGTGATATCGCAGTTCCCACAAGCTGACTGAGTGTTTACCCAATAATGAACTGCGAACCATCTTGCAGATGAGCAAGTCGCGTTGTCTCTCAGTTACGTCACGTCGTTTGGTGTACTTCGTCATTTGACTCATACGCAAACGACAGCTCGGCGTGGAAGTTGTTACATTTGGGCTGTCGGCAGAATGAAAAGCTTTTGGATATAGATGGAAAAACTGAGTTTTCCACCTGTACCTTCACCTGAAGAAGAACCTACGGTACCCGTTAAAAAACATACAATATATTTTCTTAGACGTGCGCCCTTTTCTTTTCCTGCCAAGCGTGAAACGTTTGGCGGTTATGAAAAGGATTACTTCCCTTGTGTCGTCTTGCTTTTTTGCTTTGCTACAAAGTAGAACTTCAGACTAGTATTTTGCATATTTCTGTGTTGTACACTATAACATTAGTCGGATCACTAGAGTTACAATCCAGTCTAATGGAATCCGGACTGTTAACTTCATGCATTGAATGCATTGTAATCAAATTTTCAGTAGATCTGCCATACTTTTCATTCGAGTGTGTTGAATGTTTTCGCGAAATGCGATAAGCAAACAATAACATGGAGAAGTTACTGACTTTTTTTTTTTTACTTTCTTAGTACTATTACAACGTATTAAAAGTGTGTACTATTCTAGCTATTAATACTTAAAATAATGCAGCAGCTGTTTTAAAGTCTAAAGACGCGCTTATTGTTTTTCTGACCTTGGTACAGAATAATGTTTCCCATTCATTCATCAATCCTTTGGTAACGGTTATACTACTCTGCTGGTCCTCCAAGGGTGGGGTGGTTGAGGAAAGAGGGTTGGACACCTCGACAACCTCCAAAATGGTTCCCAGTCACTTAATCCCCAGACACTTAATCCCCCGACGCTGAATCCCTAAAATGAAATTTTAACTATAAAAATTATGCAGCCACCAAAAAATTTAATTGAAATTCAAATAATTATTTTCATATAAACATCACAATAACTTTTACAATTTAAATACTTTAACTAATATTGTAGATGTTTAAATGACGTTGAAGTTAATAGCATGATTTAAATATTATTAATGTATTTCAATATTTATTTTAATTGTAAAACTTATTGTGATGTTTATATGAAAATAATTATTTGAATTTCAATTGAATTTTTCACTGGTATCATAATTTTTATAGTTAAAATTTCATTTTAGGGATTTAACGTCGGGGATGAAGTGTTTGGGGATTAAGTGTCTGGACACCCTACAAAATATACCCTCCAAAATATACCCAGAAGAATGGTCTTGGATGAGCGTTATTCACCAACCCAGATCAGGCCGCAAAGCAAGAAAGTGGCCCACACGGGTGGTGACCATGCTGAGTACAAAGTTATTGGTTTTATGTTCCAATATTAAGAGATCGAGCTCAAAACATACCAATAATGCCTACATGTGGGCATTTTTAGTTGGGGGCCTATATGTGTATCTCTTCTTGATAATGGATGTTATTCTTTCAGATTTTGAGAAATAGTAACCCCCTTATTGAAAAAATTGCACTTCATTAGACCATTCAATAAAATACAAGACACACTGTTTCAAAAACAAAAGATCTAGGATGAATGATAATGTAATAAGTTATTAAACTGCCTTGGTAAAAACTAGTTTGTGAATTTGGCAGATAAGTCACAGCTCTAATCATTGCTATGAAACAAAACAAAAATCAGATGCAAAATAGTGTCTGTTAGCATTTAAAACAGAACATTTTTGTATTAAAAACAGATTTAGATCAGTCCAGTGACAAATGAAAGTGTCTGTTGAATGTGTACTTTTGTGCACTATAGAAGAAACCTTACAGTGTATGTCAAAAAAGCGTACTTCTGTTTTTTTTCATCCAGGACTGGAGGTACAGGATGAGACGGGAAATGCAGGTATGCTGTATTTTATTGGGTTTTTTTCCTTAGAATTGTCATATAAGTGAGATCTCTTTTAAGTGTGGGATTTTTGACAGTATTTGATACCATTTTGAATATTGTTCTTTGATATTTTAAGGAGTCTGAAAAGAACTTGGTTTCAGAGTTGAAGCTTCAGAATAGCTATATAACACTTTGGTCTTTTACTTAAGTAATTTTGAAATGTAAACAAGAAAATTAAACTACTTTTTAAAATAAAAAATCATGAAAGTATAAATTTGCTTTATTGTCCTGGCCTACAAAACCATAGATCTATAGCATGTTTAAAACATTTATTTGAATAATTTATTTTATATTTATATGTGATCCATAAAAAGATGATGATAGTTTTAGCAGTCTAATAGTTGTAGTAATATAATAGTAGCAGAAGGGTCAGAACAAAGAAAGGCTAGAAAAGATTGCACAAAAGAAAGAAAAAACAGAAAGAAACAGGAAAACAAGAAGGAAGGGCAAGGATGGAAAGAAAGAAAGAAAGAAAGAAAGAAGGATGCTTTAGCTGTTGGCTTTTATTGTTTTCATTTTGTGAGATATCTATGTCTAAGTTTATGCTTATGTATGTGGTGTCTGACTATTCTGTATGTTGCTAGTCCTGAAGCCAACTACCCAACATTAAGAAACAGGATTCTTTAGAGGGAGGGTGTTTTTGTCAAAGAATAGTATTGCCAGCAATCTAAGAATGTATTTTTATTAGAAATATTTTACCTAGTAATAGTAAAACTCCCCAATGTTTTATCTTCGTTGAGACTACTTTGTTTTCATTGAGACTATTTATCTTTTTGCTGTAAGCATCCCTTATGAAATTATTTTCTACTTTATTTCTCATATTAAATTGCTCTTTTTTTTAAAAAAAACCTGACTTTTTCCAATGCTATGCAATTCTAGAGTACAAGGTGCGGCAGTTTGCGTAAATTTTCTTGTTATTTTTTTTTTATAACATTGCTTTTTGATAAAAGTCCAGTTCTTCCTGGTAAGAGGGAAGGAAGGGTTTGTAATTGTGATGTCTCTGTCTGCAGGAAATAATACCTGGATTATTTCTAGGTCCATATGCAGCTGCAATGAAATCCAAAGTAGGTATCTAACATTTTTTTTATATATTTACAACTTATGATTGTCAGAATTGTTCTGAATATTTTTGGCACATCAGTTAACATTTTAAGTATTGGATTCTTTTCATGTTAAGTATCTTCTTTTGGCAGTTTATTTGAAATTGTTGTGCAGCTGGGGATCTTGCAAGCTGCAGGAATAACTCATATTGTATGCATTAGACAAGATGTGGAGGCGAGTTTCATCCGTCCAAATTTTCCAGGCCTTTTCACGTACGTTGCCATGGTTTTGGGGTGGGTTTTTTTTTGGGGGGGGGGGGGATTAGTTTGGTTTTTTTGCCCCCTTTATTGCAGATTTTTTATCATGTGTAGTTTCCATAATTATAATGTCTTTACATGTGCTTCAGATACTTAATTCAATCTGCTGAACTTGATGGTCTTTTCTTTATTAAAATGCTGTCAGAAATGTGAAGAAGTTTATTAGCAATATGTATTTTGTCTAGGATAGTTTTTCTCTTTGAAAAAATGTCCTTGTGAGCTAACTAATTTGGGACAGAGTTGAATATAACAGTTTCTGGTTGAGTGTGCATTGGTATTTGAAAAGTTTGAAAAGATATGATACTATGTATACCCCTTTTGATGGGTAAGTTAATACATTGTGTATATATATATACTTTTTTGGCAGGTATCTGATTGTTGATATTGCTGATTCAGTTCGAGAAAATATAATACATCACATTCCAAAGGTATTATATTTTGAAGCTCTTACAGGTCATTAATGTGGCGAATATAGTAATTAAAATTACCAGTAGGATGAAGAAAGTTTTAAAAATATTCCTTCTATTATTTTTTTTTTTCAGTACTTGCTTGATAGTTCTATAAAATATCAGTTATATGCTTGTATTTTGCATAATTGATCTTAATGTCAATCAAATGATTAATTTTCACTGGTTATATTCTCCTGGTCAAAGGATTGTGTTCATTTCCTTCATGTTTCACATTTTTTTTAACAGATATAATACAGCATGTCATTACATTCTGTGTAATTTCATTATGAGTTTTGAGAGAAAGCATTAAAAGAATAAAAAATACTAGAAATACATAAGTTTACAGAATAAGTACAGATTTATTTTTATTTGGATTGTTTGTCACTCTATTTTATGGGGTGCAGCTGGTCAAGACTAAGACTTCTTTCAACTCATTTACTATATATAAGGGCTGGTGAAGTATGCACCTTATTTTGATGAACTTATTTCTCAGGTGTCCAGTGCATGCTCCCATACAGGCATGATGTTATACTATTTAAATTACTCATTTAGTATTCTTATTTTTGTATGGGAAGTCATCTACTTATGCTCAACCCATGCCAGAAGATTTTGCCAAGGTTGAGAAGAGCAACAAATAAAGTAAAGAGATTTTTAACATTTTTGCACGTTGTCTGTGAGCAAAATAACACAAGCTGTAGAAGTCTTGCTGTTGGAGCATGAGGTTGTTATTCATCTTTTCCCCCAAGAAACTGATGACAGGTTTTTAGGCCAGCTAAAAGGTGTTCATCAAATGTTTTTATTGCAGGTAAATGATTTCATTTCATACTGTCTTCAGCAAGGGGGCAAGGTTCTTGTGCACGGCAATGGAGGAATTAGTAGAAGGTGTGTATTGTCATATTTCATTGCAAAGGAGCATTAGATCACGAAACATTAATGTTCATAATTGAGAGTGTGGATATCATTTTCCTGAAATTTTGGAGAAATTTGCCAAGACCATCATAAGATAATGCTTGCCCTGCACTAAACTTTCAATCAACTTTTTTACCTAAAATCCCTTGCTATAAACTTGCATATTTTGCTTCATTTAAATTAACTTTTTGTTTATTCCTGCCTGCTGCGAATCTATGGTCAAATCTTTATTGTCTTGTTAAAGTTTGTTTAAGTTTCACTGTAATGCTATTGTTCACTTTTAAGATTTTTGAACACCTGTATAATATATGGAAGGGTATTTATCTTAAAGTTGATGCTATTAAACATTAATTTTGATTTTGATTTCAGTGCTGCAATGGTGATTGCGTTTGTGATGGAAAACTATGGGCTTTCCTACAAGTAAGTCTGAAAAGTTTATTGAGTCATAATTAGCTCGAACTTTGACTTGAGTTAAAACATTTTTGAAAACTGGCAATATGAATTAACGATTCCAGTCAGGGTAGTCGGTGAGGATTACTTAATATATTCTTTTTTACGAATTATTTTCATTGTCTATTTTTTCCATTTTTGACATCCCCTCCACTGCCTCTCATTTGCAGGTTTATGTTGGTCTTTTCATACAAGATTTTTTCACTCGTTCTTAATATTGTTGCTTTCTATGTATTTTTTTTTTTTTGCAGGGATGCATTTTCATATGTACAGGCCCGAAGGTTTTGTATTAATCCAAACGAAGCCTTTGCAAATCAGTTAATGGTAAGGCATTTCCCTAACTCCTTTACATTTCAGTGTATTTTTAATTTTAAAAAGTTGAATGTTATTCCTGACTTAAGATATACAGGCTAATGCAGTTGTTTAAATAGTAATAATAATATGAATAATTGAATTTGTAAAGCACATTTTCCCTTGTGAGTTCAGTGTGCTGCACATAAAATACTACAATTGAATCAAGAAACAAGCTGCAGCAAACAGATGACACTATGAAAAACATACAAGTTCAAGGTCTTTCTTGTGTACACTTGGGTTCTGTGCAACACATTTTTACCTTATTACTAACAACAGCATTTTGATAGTGTTAGGATGTAAAGAGATTTAATCTCACCTTGTTTTTGTTATTTGGTTCATCTTTGTGTTTTCTGTGTTTGATTTTATTCTTCACCTAGTATGGTTGTTTATTCTTTTATAGCTCATATGTTGTTTGTTTTCCTGTCCCTCGTATGCTGTCCACGTTTCGTTTTTGTTCTTAAGCGCTAAAAGCACACTCTTTAGGAATGTCAGTATGCACTTTACGAACTTTGCATTTGTTATTATCATTAATTTAAAGAACCTCTACTCAGTGTATTATGACTGCAGGAATATGAACCAATCTACAAAGCTCGTCTTTCCCATAAAAATGGTCAGTGGTCATACCATGCAGGATCCCTAAAGCGAAAGGACAGGGAAGAAGATGAGATGATGGAGGACAGGGAAGACATGGTGGTCTGAATACAGAAACACTGTTATGCAACTTTGGCAGCTATTGCAATGATTGTGTTCCTAAGTTTCAACCTGTATTAGAATGCTTGTTTTTACCTAAGTGAGAGAGGGCAAGAGAGAGAATGTAAATAGGTAAATGTGTTTCTTGTTGGTCTGCATAAAGATGAAATATCATGAAATACCTCCTCCAATGCATGATATCATGCCTGTGATAGAAGGCAGTGACAGATTGGACAGACAGTACTAAAGCAGTCTGACTCAGTACTGCAACAACCAACATCAGCAACGAAGTTCTAGGTCTTTTTGTGATCAGAAATACTCAGGTTTGCGTGATGGCATTATCCTACCTTTTCAGATAAAGTGATTTAAATCCCTCCTAATTTTGCAGAAAGAGACAAGAAGCTTTCTTTTATAAGGTTCAACAGAGTAAAGCGATGATCATTATACACTCTTTGCATGCCTATCCTTTACATTAGTTTGAACAGTTGTGTATTCAAGTACATGAATAGATATATTTTATTGGAAATTTCAGGTTCTTCGTAGGTGACCAGATAAACGTTTCTTTATATGATTGGTTTATCTGTGAAAGTTTTGGTGGCCACTTTTTAGGGAGGGGAGCAACAGGGTTTGGGGAGAGAATGCTAGGCTAAAGTACGACTGTTGTTATGGAAGTATCTTTACTACTTACTTATTTTATAAATCTTTTGTCTGGTAGGCTGTGATATATAGTACCGACACAAGATTTAACAGGTTGCATCACAACAGGATTCTTGGGCTGAGATAAACTTAGATCGTAAATATTTTATATGAGACTGGTGTGGTGGCTGGTTTTATTTATATGATGCCTTGACTTTTTTTGTGAGTAGTGGGAGGTAACTTGAAGGCCATTTCTTGGTTATACAAGATAATTATAAGCATCCTTGCATTGTCTAAAGGCCCGACCACTCTTAGACCAACTTTTGGAAATTTTGATGACCTTAGCATACAAATTGGAAGACTTTCCTGCAGAGTTTTGTCTAATCTTAAATAAGGTTGTCATCTTTTGCCACTTAAGTTGGTGTATCTTAACACTCTGATATTGGTTATGTACTAAAGTGGACAAAGGGTAAAACTCACTGTCAGCTGTTACAGGCTTATAAGCAGTGTTTTTACAATTACCCTCAGTTCTTTGTTATTGCCTTTCCCCACCAAAAAGGCAGGCCTAAAGCGCTTTACATAAAACAAGAAGATATAATAATAGTAACTGCTAAAAGCACAAGGTCATCAATTCTGGAATCAAAGAAGTATAAATTATCATAAAGTAGTCAAGAAAATCTATGGAGCAAGATGCAGAATAAATACACTTCTCATGAGGAAGCCAATGTACATACACAGATCCAAACTCTAAAAATGTAGCGATAAAGAATGAGGTCCAAGGATGAGAAAATGTGAAGAGTGTATGGTTTGTAGATTATAAGTAAAATACTCATGTTCTGCCATCAAACTGGTTTCTTTAGTATGCACCCATTTTAGTCTGTCCTTATTTGTTGAAAAGTCCTCATTTCTGGCCTGTCTACCATAACATTGGGATTTCAGCCATGTTTTGTGTAATCTAGTCACGAACAGGCCAGTAATGACCTTAGTAGTCTACTGATATTTTTTAAATTGTTTGGTCCAAGATTTTACTTTTGCTTTGCTATTGATTTCTTTTGGTATTCGCTGGGTGAGTGTATGAAGGCATTAAATGTCTTATTGGGAAGACAAAAATGCAGGTTGTTTTCATTTCTGTTTTTCTACTCATTTATTATTAACCTAGTGCTAAGGTAGCAGAAATCATCACAGGGATAACTGAACATTATAATGGTTCTACTACAACATTGGACATATTTCATCTGAATCCTTTATTTATGGATGTATTTATTTACATTGACATATTTTTGTCCAAAAAATGGCTCGGAGAGAAAAAAAAAGGTATGAGGAAAGGGGGATTGTGTTAGAGGAGTGAACAAAGGAGATATGACAGAATGACGAGGATAACTAAGTGAAGCAGGTGGCGGGAGAGATTTAATGTTTATAGTAACTTAAAAACTATACATTTGACTTAGGATTAGCCTTCTAATACAAATAGAGTGCAAGGTGTTTGCTTAACGAGCATTGCTAGTAGAAATAACCATCATTAAAAATGGGTGTTGTGCAGCAGTTAAGTGCCTAAAATGATACAAGGAGTTCAATTATTTCCAGAGAGTTCTTCATGACTGAGCCTACTGCATCCTACCACCTAATAACTAGAAAGAATGTTTCGTTTCCTCACAGTTAAGAGTATATCTGCAATCTTTAATGCATATTTTGCTAGCAAATACTGCCTGCTAGATACACCCACATCTTAAGGTTTGCTTGTGTTCTTGTTAAAGGTTTTACCTGCTTCTCTGACAAGGATATTTGGTTATGTCATTCTTAGAATAGTTTAAACATTATTATTAATGTGTTGAAAACGTTTGTTTTAATGGGTAGTGTTGAGCCTGAGTTTCATGGCCTGTTATGCTGTATGAGGCTGTTTAATGTTCTTGTTAGGTTGTGAGCAGTGGGTTATTTGCTATGTCATGTTATTACTTTATTTACAACATGGAATTTTGAATGTTTCTTAGCTCCAACAGTTTTTTTTTAAGAGTGCAAATGTGTACAGAAAAAGTAGTTTTCTTTTATTGCAAGTCACATGCCAGACTGAAATTGAAAGTTTAGTCACAGATAACCAGCTTACTAGATTTACACTGACAAAAGTGAAAAATTGTGTCCAGACTGGACATTGATGAATGTTATTTTCCAATGATGACATTACATTCATGCTTGAAAATACTGCCATCATTTTATATGTACTGTGTATTATTGCAGTTTCATGCATTTTTTCACATTTAAATTTTGATAATAAAACAGAAGGTTTTAATACAGTAAAATTGTCTGTCCTTTGTGACATTGCAAACAATCTACTAAATCCTTCAGACTTGGTGTGCTTTTTTATGTGTGAGCTTTTGGCAATGCAGAATCTTCCATAACTTGCATCAAAACTGGGTAGGTACACATTATCACTGTTCCTTAAAAGTTGCCAAAGAATTTTGTAAAGCTTGAAGAAAGTCTTACACAAACTTTTGCAACACTTTCAGTGATAAAAATAACTTTAACCTGTCCTGAAGTGTTAGGGCTAAAGCATGGTTCAAAAAGCTTAAGAGTTAACTTGTTCATTCATCCCTACCGCTATTGATTTAAGGCTGTCATGTTTGCTTCTCCATCGAGTCCTGGTAGGAAGGGTCTGCCTAAAGATCTGTAACCTATGCCCTCTGAAGTTATTTTACTAACAAAAAGAATGTATCAATTAAGGCCATGTAGTTTATCTAGATTAAATACTCCTGCTTTGTGTTAAAGAGTTTGCTCATCCTGAATCAACCTCTTCAACCAACAAAGAGTATGCTATCTTTAAACTGCTACATCACACAAATCTTTGCACACAAAGATCAAGCTTCCTCAAATGCACATGCAAAGGACAACATCATCAGTCATTTTGTTTTCACTTTTTCATTTTTCTTTTTCTTAAGTTCCTCAACCTTAGCTGAAAGAATGCTGGAGTCTTTACCACAAATCTCTGCATTAAAATAAAAAAAGTTCAAAAAAAAAAAATGACAAAATATTAGAACATATCTTCAGGGCTTCTGCTAAGGCTAAATTCTTTGGGGTCCCAAGGACCCCTTCAGATTTTTAAGGGGTCCCTGTTCTTCGGCCAATTTTGAATGGGGCCCCATCGACAAAAATTGAAGGGGTCCTCCGAACTTTTAATGCGTACTGTACGCAATTGTTTGCGTAAGCAGAAGCCCTGATATCTTGTGTCCCTGTAAAACAGCAGGAAAAAAATCATGGACACCAGGACACATAAAGTGATGACAATGAAATCTATTATAACTTAGCAAGTAAATCCTGATTAAAAACGTGTCTGCTGAACATTTCCCAAAATAAAAATACTGCAGTTTCATCCTCAAAAGCTCTTGAATTTCTAAGAATTTAAGAAATCATAATTCTAGCAAAGTTCAAGTACTTCAAAGCTAAAAAATATTCAAGCACAAAGCTGCAAGCGTCAGTATAATTTATTGTTGTAATTTATCGCCTTTTTACATGACGGGTTGCACAAACAGAAGTATCTCTCAAATATGACATCAAGGAATCAATATTGCATAGAGGCACGAAGTTATTAGCACACCTTGATTATCAGCATCTTTAGTAACCTTGTTACTACAATGGCATTATGGTGGTTAACTCCTGCTGTGCAGCAGGCATACGCTGTGCTGTGAGAAAACTATTGGAATGGAGTCTAGTGTCTTTAATGAAGTAAACCCAGTCATAAGGAAAACATTCTGATTTTTGATAAACCTTTAATAATTTGAAATAAGTTCAATTAATCAGAGTAGAACTGTATATTTTGGATGCTGTCCTGTGCATATCACAGTCCAGAAATTAATAGAAGGAAGACGCTTTTCCTTAAATTACTGGTTATCACCAACAAACCTAGTTAAACTACAAATGCTCTCTTTCAGAATCTGATAAAACACAATTAATTGCTTCCACAAAATTTTGATCACATTTGAAAAATGCTAAACTACTAAAGGTCAAGTTTCCAAAAGCCATTTATAAATAAAATCCATGTGCACATATGTACGAGCACACACACAAATTTTCTTTTTCTTGAAAACTTTGTCAAGTACAAGAGACCCAGTCTTCAGCTCCACGCTCTAGTTTTAGTGATTATCTGACTTACAAAAGATGAAAAAGCCACTAGAAATTAGTTTTTGCTTTTCAAATTTCATCAGCAGTAAAATGGTTTCATGCTTCACCAGTTTCCACTTGCAAGGACTGAGTGCAGGTTCAAATCACCTTGAGGCTAGCAAAAGTTGAAAACATTTCCTACACATCTTCAAAATATTACATGTGGATTTTTTCGTGGCTCTCAGGAAAGAAAGACTAGTACCTTGTACAACTTAAGCCCTTGATTGAACTTCAGGTGGAAGCAGGGTGAGTGAGTGAGGCTCATGAAGAAGGTTGTCCCAGAGTTTGCCGAAATGACTGTCACTTGAAAGGAGGGACTTCCACTTAGTGAACCTCTCAACCACTGTAAGATACTTCTATACTCATTACCCTGGGTAAATCAAGGACTAGGGCACAGTTATCAAAGAAGAAATTCATATCACCAATTTGCAAATGATACATTATCCTATTATATTCAGTCTAAGCCTAATCAAGCCATGGAAATTATTGTCTAAAGAAGGCATTTACTATTATATGCTAATCTAGAAAGACTGTTTTCAAAAGTTGAAACGGCACTGAATGGTGAGACCCTAAGCCTGTGGGGGTGCATTACACAGGTGAATATCAAGAGTGTACATCAACATGAGTTCAATTGGCTGAAAGCAAAACAAAATTTCAGATTTCAAGATTTAACAGTCTTTTTAAGATCTATGCATTGTAAGATATATAAAAATAAAACCCCAAGTACTTCTCAATCCTATTAATTGAGCTTAAAGGATGTGAGAAATTCAATAAAATTTACTCATGATGATGCCCGTCAAAATATTACATGATCAAAAGTAACATCTGTATAATGCATTTTACTAAGATAAAACCTTTCTAAAATTGAGAAAAGATAGAAATCAAGCAATCTTGATTCATGACCAAACAAGCTAAATACATGAATTATCTGATGTACATACTACAGTAAGGTATCACACTGTAGTATGAAATACTGTTGTTATAAAAGAGGTTCAATAAAACATTATTTAACAGAAGCTCTATACACATCCTCAATGATTGCTCAACTAAACTTGACACCTCATTTATACAAACACCTTCATTTAAAAAAAAAACTTCAAGACCAGTTTGCCAGGAATAAGTTTGCAATGTGTAAAGGGATAGAAAGGAAATAAGCTTAAACTGAATGATGAAAAATTTTACTAAAACTCTAAAGCCAAGTTTTCTCGCATTAGATGCCCACCTTTACGAAGCATTTACAAAAATTGTCACAACTTGGCTGAATTTTACAAACCATAAAACCAACCAAAAAAAAAAAAATCCCAAAATGACTAGTTATTTCACAAAAAAACAACAACCAAGATGTTTAAAATGAAAGCACAAGGTAAGGCACAATTTAAATGTCCAGCAACAATATGACAAGAAATCTCACATGATAACCTCTATCAGAATCTGCCCCACATTGTTGCATGGAATGAGAAAACAGATACCTTCCTGGATGATGCTAAACCCTAATTACAAGGCATTCGCTGTCATAGTTTCTTTCACCACCAAAACCATGATTGCTCAACAAAAATTATATATGAACAGGTGATCAGGTGATATGCTTATGCCACCACACTAAATGACAACAGCAGAACTATTGACAGCTCCCAGAAAGGGAGTTTTCAGAATCTAACAAAGTAACACACAATTATTATGTTTCAGTATCTAATACCATACTGAAAATACGACACATTAAAATTACTCCATCACAAGGATAAAGATGACTGTTCTGTTGATCGTGTTTAAGTCACTAAACATTTCTCTATGCATTGGCACTTCCTGAACAATGAATGTCAAATATTTTCAAGGCTGTTTTCAATTTTATCACATATGTACAATTAAGCCTGTCTGAAACAATCAAATGAGCAGGAAAATAGAAATGATGAAAATAAGAATGGAAGGATGCAGTATGAATTTTATCAGATATGCAATTTATGAAAGACTCAATAATTATAATTATTTTGTCCATAAGGCAAGAGTGGTGCAATATGCAAGCCCTATGGAGGCAAGTCCATACATAAGCTTAGGAGAAAAGTTGTACACAAACTAAGATAAGAAACAATGTTCAGATCTGTATGAACTGACACTCAACTGGTAGACCAGTACATGTGACGTATTTATAAATACTCTATGTGTCTCAGGAAATCAGCAATGTCTACATAAAAGAATTTGCAATGTTTCATGCAGTACATAGTTTGTTCATTGGATCTCTGACACAACTGGTATCTGAGAAACAGTTTCGTATATATCTTGTTTAAAGCATCAGTAATGCAACTAGACACTCTTTCGTATAAGAAACATCATGTTCAGTGCATCAGCGATGCAATACCCAGTAAGTTTTTCAGACACAGTATAACAGTATAGTTTACCAAGCTGAAAAAGTACCAAAGTATAAAATATTCACAACTCATGGCCACAATTGTGAACTGCCATTATGCACAGTTAACACTGTCTAAGAATGAGATCAGCTGGAATGTAAGGAGGCAATAATAAATGCATCTTTCCAACTCATTTAGCCAACCAGAAAAGAATCTCAAAAGTATGAATAATGAATATCAGTATGGACGGGTGATAAAGAAATCTGCAGAGTAACGTACATTTGTTCTTTCTGCACATAGATACTTGATTATTTGTGCTATATGAGATGGGCACTTTTGTAGTAAAGGCTGTGGCTGACATTTTACATTTATTTGTTAGTATTTCTCCCAGATAGTGAATGCCAAATAAAGCCTTTAAATAGCAACCCCCTTTTATGCTTTTATCACTGTGCTGGTAGATTCACTATGAAGCTTAGCTGTTAGAGATATAACAGATGCATCTTAAGCATCCCAAATAACTTAGAAGTTAAAAAAAACAAACACCTTCAGGCAGGTACTGTTCTTCATTGTCAAGCATAAAAATGGTAACAGTGTCATAAACTCTTTGTAAAATTAAGAGTGCATATTGTACTATCTTTACATCAGTCTGTTATAAGACTATTATAATAAGTCTTATGTATTTTCACATTAACAGAACATATAAATGGCAAATTTCTTTTTGTACCCAAAGAAAATCACAAGAAACACTCAGCCATATCTTAATACTGCCTATAAAATTCTACAATAATTTATATTCTGTAATACTGCCTAGCAAAATTTCTGCAAGTACATTTAATAGTTACTTTATAAGATTACACAGCATTTAACTAATAAACTTCACAGAAAAATTAATGAAACAAATACCTGTGTTTAGCAATTTTTGTTTTTATGTATGACACATTCTGACCACATTCAAGAAAATATTGAGTACTGAACATTACTCTCCTCCCAGCTCAAAGAAAATGTAAAATACAAATACTACTTTTTATAAAGGGTTCAAATGTTCAAATCAGCACAATAATGGAACGATCCAATATTCCCATCATGATTTTCTAGTAAGCTTGTATCATCCATCATCTTGCAATTACTTATCTACAAGTATCCCACCAGCATCTATAATGTTTTAGAAATAACAGCAAAGCACACTGACAAGACTGAAGATGGCAGTTGTGTTACAAGAAAGATGACAACTTTTGGTCACCATAGTCCTTCAATACATAATAAGCATTTTTTATAGCACTCATTGAATGTTTCCCTCACCTGCTAAAAACTTTGTCTTGTCTGTCTGAACCACATAAACCACTGGACATTATCTCAATGCTCATGTACAGGAAATCATATCCCTTCTCCAGCAGTGCATGCACTCCTTCCTAGTAAACCTTGCATAAAGCACAGTTTCATTTTGTCCAGTGTAAAGGTTTTAGTATAAGATTTCTTTTTAAACAATAATGAAAAAAAAACACAATGTGAAATGTCGCCATGAAATGCACTGTTCACTCAGGTACAATCATTTTTTTATAGTCAGCAGTGATAAGGCCTCAGTCCATTCACAACAAATTGAATTTTAATGGTACATCAATTAACAGTACAAGACATTTAAGCTTACCACCATTCCTTCATGTGGCAATGTTCCGAGCATGTTCAAAAAGGCCACGCTGGAAAAACAGATCAAACTTGGCCAGCACAGGTTTGCTGAGGTAACGATTGTTCTCTGGATGAAGGGGACAGTCAGGGCACCGCATACATGCCTCCACCAGGTTGTTCAGATATTGCTGCAAGCAATACCACATCACATATTGGAAGCCTTCAGTAATTACAAGTTGTGTATGTCCATTCACTAGAATGTTAAGCAACTTAAAAAGTGTCAAATCCAATGGAATTTTCATGCCCTAACTAGCAAGAGTACACTCCACATTCTTTTGTCTGTAAAGTGCAAGTTCAACCTCTACTCAAGATCTAAACAAAAACAAAACTGGCAAACTCGTGAAAAAATAAGCAAAGTTCAAAATAATCTTGTTTGATTTCTTGTCCATACTTTCTTCTACAGCTAAAATGTTGTTTCTTCTATTAATATCTTAAATCCTCAGTTTTGATTATGAGTTTAAAAGAAATTTTCATCAAACACTGTTTTATGCAACTCACAAAAAAAAAAAGGAATAAAATAGCACGTTACCTCTAGCAATACTCGTCTTTCTGATGCAACACGTTCATTTCTGTGAAATAGTCTGCGAGGAGGAAATATCAGGATATCCACCTGTCAGCACACACACATACACATCTGTAAAGACAAGCCTGCCATAAGAACAAGGAATCTAGCAGTTTTCTACCAAAACGTCACCAACATGTCCAGTCAAGATCATTTAAAATATATATTTGTCAACTCTCTCTCTCTAGAAAGTTCTAATATGTATATATATTAAAGCCACACACTTTTGTGATCAGTTAGGAAAAAATGCTTTGTAGAACTAAAGATCTCTGGGAAGTTAATTGTAGAGATTATCGAATTATCGATATAATTAAACCAGATTTAGAGAGAACCTTTAAAACAAAGCAAAAAAAAAAAAGACTTGAACTAATGCAACAAAAAGTTTAATTTTTCTCACAGTAGGGTATTTCTTCCTCATAGTTTGATGCAGCTCCCTGAACCTGCTGTACCTTCGAAACACACTCCAAATATCGTCTCCTATTGTCACCTGGAAAATGTTTTCAGAAACACTAATTTTACACACTTGAAATGAAAAGGCACTTTTCACTTCTTGCCTGGAAACATTTTCTTTCACACATGTTTAGCTCAGATATATGAGGTTGTACTGTCAATTCTTGACCTAGATAGGACCAGCATGTCTCATGTTCACTGCTCACCTTCACTTCATATTCATAGTGACTGTCTCTTCCACTGCCTCTCAGTTCATAGTTGGGAATTGTGATGTTTACAGGAGGAGGAGGGTCTGAGAGACTCAGCTGGGCCACCTGAAAACCATTCATCTCATAATTATTATATTTGATATCACTCAAAACGGCTATATAACTTTTTTTTTTAAATCTGGAGATAAAATTTTTTTTTCTTTTTTAATCCAAAATCTTCACTACGATGATCATGACAATAAAACTTCTTATGGTAGAATTTTCTCACCAGCTTTCTCCTGCTTCCATCAAAGGATGAGCTGTGTGTCTGAAAGAAAAAATAAAAAAATGCACTTCTGAAATATAACAAATAACAAAATGAATTATCATTTATTTCTTTTAATATAATTTATAACAAATATAATTTAAACAAATATAATATAATTTATAACAAAGTAAAGGATATAAATAAAGATCCATTTTTAGTGGTAAAATTTCTTTCTTCAAGTACTTACCTGATGACATGACTATGTAGAGGGTGATCTCCACACAGTTTTGTCATCTGGTACAGTACGCAGAAGAAGTACTATTTATAGGGGTATAATTTTTTTGAGTACTTACCAAAGACCTACTGTAAGGGTTAGATCTGTTATGTCCATTACTGAAATCAAAAAGCATTAGCTTTATGAAAGTTTAATAATGCTTCATTATTGATTATATCTCCATCACAGTGTACAAACTGTTTTGTAGTATATAATAACTGTCATCTACAACATGAAAATAGTCCAATTACACATCACAACCAGCCATGACAATGATGCACAGTAGACTTTTACTGAATCCAAAAGTGTGAGGTAATACTACTAAACACAGTTCACTAAAAGACAACAATATTTAATTACTTCAGTGCAACCTTTTCCAAAGATGGCAGCTGCATTGCAGACACTCACATCAGATCTTCAACAGTAACAGGACCAATGACTAGACTGGACAGGACTAGACTGGTGCAGCAACAGCATCAGGGTTCCACCAAGTACAGACTGTATAAGTCCCTGATAGTCCCTATCCTGCTGTACAAGTCCCTGATAGTCCCTATCCTGCTGTACAAGTCCCTGATAGTCCCTATCCTGCTGTACGGCTGTAAGATGTGGAAACAATGAAAAACTAGCCAAGGCATTCAAGACCATGTACCTAAGGAAACTACTCTGAATCTCCTACATGGAGCGCAAGGCCAACAACTTTGTACAGAGCATGGCTACCATCCTCAAAGGACACTAGAAATCTTTCCTCACAACAATGAAGCAGCACATGTGATCTGGTTCAGCCATGTCATTGGGCACAGCACTCTGAGATCATCCTTCTGGGCATTATGGAGGGTAATGAACACCGAGGTGGACAGAGGAAGAACTAGATGACAAACAAAAAAAACTTAAAGGACTGAAATGGACATGCTCACCACTACTACGGACTGACCTCAGCAGCATGCCTTGTCAGCTGTTGCATCTACCTAAGTCTCCCCATTCCCCTGAGGTGACCAGCATCGATGAACCAGCTTAATTGGTGACCATCTAGTACCAGTCAAGAAATGGATGATGATGATGGTGAAGAAGTGATGCATGTATTAAAACTGAATAAAGGCTGCAGTAAGCTACCTGTTTTCTAGCCTAGCTTTGAGCTGTCGTATCTCCCTCTCATGTAAAGACTTCAATCTGTGTATCTCCTTGTCTCTCTCTAGTCTCTCCTGTTCTCGCTCCATTCGCCTCTGTTTTTCTCTTTCAACTTTTTCCTCAAACAGGCGTCTTTTCACTTCTTGTTCCACCAGAGCATTTATCCTGCATTTATTGTAAGTGAGGATATCTGAATTAGAAGATGTGACACTAAAAGGGAGATGTACACATGGAAAGCTTATAATGTAATAACCATTTAAGAAAAGAGAAATCAAATTTTATCGAAGTTCAAAATTAAACTACTTTCTCTTCTTAGAAAGGCACTGATATCTAAAAAGCCATCTAAGGTAAGTTAATAAATATGCTTACCTCTCTTGACGTTCCAAATCCTGAAGCTGCAATTTCTTAAACTCTAGGCTGTCTAACTCACGTTCTAGGTCCACATCATGCTGATGCTGGCTGGCAGCCAGCTGTTCTTGCAGTATCCTCACCTGTTCTGTCAGCATTTGGCACTTCTGCAAGAGCATTTTATTTTTTTATTAACAACTTAATTACAATGCAAAATCTCATTTACATATTGAGTGAAGAAATAAATTAAACATGTAGGCATGCACATATGCACAAGCTCATACCTATATGCACACACAAACATATATGCATGCATGCACACACATTGCTTAACAGATGACAACCTTCAAATAAAAGTAAACTTCACTGTTTAGAACTAAAGTATATAATTATGCTATCAGACTTTTACTACTTAACTCTCTCCCTCACCCTGCCACTACCATCAACCACCATTCCCCTTACACACACAGACACAGAACCTTCGTGGAATCTTCTAGAGCTTTTTGTTGCTCTTTCAAGATATCTCCTGTCACAGTGTCTTCTTTCTGAACCATGCCCAGTATCATCTCCTCTTCTGCTTGTTTTCTGAGCCCTAACAACCTGCAGGAGTGATACATTATTATAAAAGTGCATGAAACTACCACCTGACTTGACAAAACAAATATGTCCACAACATACAAATATTAGAGTGTATAATAAGTAAAAATAAGAAACCTGCATACTAAGTAACAAGCTCACTTCTGCCATGATTTCCAAAATAAACCGATTAAAAATGTATTGCGTGGAATTAGAGCTTTAGTTTATAAAGGAAATAAAAAAAGTTTTTTCCACAAGTTCTATCATCTTATTTGAGAGTGGTCTCTCTCTACAGATATAGGATTTGGCTCCATTTTCATGGGTGCATGCATGTCTTTGTAACCTGTCCCAACAAGCAGTTTACAATGTATTGCAGAGGAACTGTGAAGCAAGTCATATTGAGCTATTTCAGCAAGAACATTTAAACTGGACTTTGCTGCAATATAATAAAGTTTCCTATCATTATTTCAACAGGCATCTGAAGGAACAAATGTTCTGTTTTACTATATCAGTCACCGATTGTGGTGTCTACATGTGCTATAAGTTTTGTTCTTATTGCCCAATGCAACAGAAAGACATCTGAGAGAGAAATTTTATTACTTTTCTTTTTCCTCATAAATTTTCTGTAATTCGGTATCTGCAGCCTGCTGCACCTCCACGAGACGAGTCTGTATTTCAGCTTCCACCTTTTTCTTCTCTTCTTCTGCTGTAGCCTGCTCTTCCATTTTAAGATTTTTAAGCTCCAAAAGCTTTTTCTGGTCTGCAAGCAGACCTGAAATCTGCTTTTTCGCTTCATCCTCAAAGCAAGATAACATTTTATCTGCCTCACAGCACTTTTCCTGCTGCTCGTTAAAAGCTGTTAATTTGTTTTCCAACTGAGCCAAGAGATCAGACATTTCTTTACTCTTGTGGCGCATTAGATCATCTCTTTCTCTCTGCAACAAGGAGATTTCATTCTCCTTCTGCTGTGCCCACTTCTCCATTTCTCCCTCCAGACGTTCCATTTCCTTTTGCTGGGTGGCTGCGATCTTGTCCTCCTCCTCTTTGAGCAGTACTCTGGCCTGTTCCAGCTGATACTTGTCAAACTCACATTCATTCCTCTCCTCTTCACTGGAGAATTCGCCTTTAAGCAGCCTCTCATTGACAGTCTGTTCATGCTGCACGAGATCATTCCAGGCTTCTTCGATGTGATAGTTTTCCTCACTAAAAATATCTAGAATTTTTTTCCAGTCAATGTTTTTCTCCTGGTCCAGCTGAGCATGTTCCTTGCGCAAAGCTGCCTCTTTCTGAAGGACAATGTAATATTTTTCTTTTAACATGGAATCCTCTGAAAGAAGTCGCTCTCTTTCTACATTCAAGTGCTCACGAACAGCTGTTACTTCCGATGTCAGGGTACTCATTTGATCTTCTTTCTGAAATCAAGCAAATAATAATACTACGTTCATTCTGTTCACTATTCCTTTGTTAAGTACTGCAAGGAAATATGAAGACTTTCAACACAGACATAAAAAAATATAATTCTATGCAGTTTACAATAAACGTAGGAAAAAAAAAAAAAACCTATGATGATGACATAAACACAGAACATTTCTTTTGCGACATAATCTTTAAGACCAATACAAGAAGAAGCTAAGAATGAAAAATTGCAATATTCGCTTACCAACCAACTAGCTACTAGCCTGCCAACAGAAAGCCAAACAATTAACTTTCTCTGTTTACCTTTTTACTTTGAATGAACTCATTCTGCCATGAGCAGATAATCCTGCTACATCGCTGAGAAACAAATGCAAATTTCACAAACTGTGTACACCTAAGTCTGCTATGTGCCAGAAACCCCTCCCGTCACCAGGACAGTTTTGGTCTGCATAGATTTGTTTTCAGCCTTTGACAACTGAACAACTGCTAAACAAATCTGAGGAATAAATCATATTTACGGTGATTTCAAGCAGTGTTCATTTTCAAGCAGTTGAATACAATTAGCTTTAATCTGTGTTGCCAGAGAGGAAACATTTTTTTACAGTCCCTGCATAGGTCAATTCATTGTGAATTTAGATAGCAACTACCTGTTTTTAAAAAGAAGCAACTTTGACATGTCATTAAAGAAAGCAAAATCTTTAGGACAATATTTTTGAACCAGCTGAGGACAAATTCCAGACTTGCGGGAAAAAAAAGATACAGCCAACCCTTTCATATCTGTTACATTATGCTTGGTACATCATTTTCCTGATAAACTGTATTTACACTTGAACTGTTGCTATATTTGTGGTCAAGTTTCATGTACACTCTCTGCCTGCTTTCTGTCTTATGATGAAAGTGCACTGATTTTGAATATGTAAGAACCTATTACAAGGGGACACATCACGTAGGGACAGTCAATCCCAGTAATGGGATAACCTACTACATGACACATGCCTGTGAAACACACTGGGTGGAGATAATGCTAAAAGCATCACTGTAGGGCATTAAACATTTAATATGGGGACCATTTGTTTGTCACTGCAGCTTCTCATGGAACCACACAGCCTAGAAAACTCTCACAGCAACTCTCTGTCTCAGATGCTAAGATGCAGCCCCATCTCATCCACACAATGTAGGTTTACTGTATTTTTTTGCTGCCCAAAACGATAATGCATTTACATCAAAACATACTTTCTGTTTGTCAGTCAGAAGGGCTTTACGCCTGTGTGCAATCTCTTCCTCCAGTGTCATCAGCATTGTCTGCTTTGAGGACACCTGGTTGTCAAGTTCTGTTAAGGATGCTGCAATGCTAGCCTCTGTTGCTTCATGTCGACTTGACAGATCTCTCAGCTCCTGAAGTTTATGAATAAAATGTAATAAGAATACAAAGTCTCCCCATATAGTTACAGTATTTTATTTCGTGAACCTTAAAGGCCTCTGCTTCCTATAAAGAGTTTTGATGCTTTCTATTGAATAGACATCAGCAGACTGCAAAATATTTTACATTGTTTTACACTAAAAAAATCCTCATTCATTTAAGATTATTCACGAATACATGTGAATAAACAATTTTGATGGCAGCTTTATAATTATAGCCCTTTTCCAGTGAGAAAAATGTGGGGATTCAGGTAGAACAAACTGCACAAGATAATTGCGCTTTTTCCTCTGCAAGACAAATCTCTACCTGCAATAGCTCTTCCCTCAGAACTGTAGTTTTCTGTTGAGTTTTTTTCTCCTCTTCTTCAAGTCTTCGCAATGCCTCTTCTATAGATTTGGCTGGCGACATCTGCCATCATAGATCAGTTAGCAAAATTAGTTTTGGAGGAAAGCAAGAGAAAATTTCCTAAGTGGTGATAGAAAAGGTAGGAAGCTGTACCACCAATGACTGGTTCAAATGTATGTGTGTTTTCAGGAATACACGTGCCTGAGATACACAGAGATCCACTTAACTGTTTCACGCAGCGTGGTCATTTCATCTTCAAGGGCCAGCAACTGCTTCTGACTCTCTTCCAACTGCTGTTCCAATTCCTCCTGCTGCTTCTGCCAATCATCATCTTTCTGCTTGTACTTGTCTTCCAGCTCCTGAATCTCCTGACTACATCACAAAGCAAAAAAAAAAAAAACCAAAAACCACAAGACTAATTTTTATAGTTCCTGCATGTCGTTCTGATGATGTCCTGAAACTATCCTATCAATATTTGTTCCTTCAACATCAACAAAACACATCGTAATGTATGGAAATATATAATTAGCACAAAAAGATATGCATGTGCACACATTCATAAACAACAACCTGTCTCAGGCTAAACAAATTTGCACTGGTATATATTACATCTCATTTAACAGCTTATGAAATTGTTAATTAGAACAAATCTAGCAGTTTTAAAATCAAAAACTCTCTGTCTACTTCTATCACCACAGGCAATAAAATTTTGGGGGGGGGGGTTATTAATTTTTTTCCTTTATTATTTGTTTTTATTATTATTTTTTATAATACCGCTTTCTGTCGAGAAGTTCTTGATCTTCACGATGACTCTCTTCAAATTCCCAGCTGCGGAAAAAAAAACAATAAGCACAAAGTCCCATCTCTGAAACATGCAATAAATAAAAACCCACCAATGACAAAAGCAATAGAAATATCCTTGGATGTAAAACTATAAGCAAGCAATAAGCGTAAAACCCCATATGTAACACAATTAGCTCAGATTATTTTCAACACATTTTTACTAAATCAAAATTTTAACAGTATAAAATCAGCACTCACAGTAGATAAAGATCAAATATTACTTAACCTAAAAAAAAGTAAAATAATCATAAAATATTTCCATATTAAATTATGATACAGATAAATTTTATACTGTTCTAAACCAATGGAATTAAAGGACAGTAAAGAAACATAAAAATTATGATTTGCCAACAATGCTGCTTCTTCTGCTACTTAAAATTGTTCTAAAAATGTTTTGAACACCATTTTAAACATTGTGTCACCTTTAATATCATTTTTAAACATTGCCTCATTGTTTCAACCTAAATAGGCTTCTTTTCTTTAATTGTTTTATCATCTTATTGGATATATAAATGCCTAAATATACAACCTGCATACGGGTCTCCACTGCACACTACTCAGTCAGGCACTCTCTCATACAAATATACACCATAAGCATCCAGAATTTTTTTCAAAAAGAAAATGGGAAGAAAATCTCATCTAAACTACCATTTTGAAATGTTTTACCCAGCAGCAAAGAAAATGTTAGCGTAGGCTCTATTATTTATATAATGCATTATAAATTTTTGAAGCAAATATGTTCTAAAGCCATAAAAGCTCACATGCAGTGATACCGCTCAGTAATAAGATATTTCACTCTGACTGATTTTCTGAAAGAATTCAGAGAGCTTTCAATGCTTGCAGAATGCATATGTATAAGGCAAGCACACATGCAAAAAGATTTAACCACAATGAGAAACTTCCCAACCCATCGTAACAATAATGTATCACTACATTTGGTCTGCATAAATATTTCTCAAAGGGATCCAGACATGTTTAAGCTGATATCTTCTTTTTCGAGGCAAAACAAAACACCAAACAGCAACTTGAATATCAAAGAAATAAAATATACAGTAGAAAACAAAGTAACTGAACCTGATAAAATGTTCATAAAGGTGCATGGATGAAAACCTCAGAATCATGCAAAATCCTTCAAACAACCACATGAATTCATACTTGCTCCCCCACCCCCTAAAAAAATTTACAAAAGCCTCATCCCTGACAAACACTTCTTACATTGATGGTAGGCTAGAAAGAAATGAACAAACAAAAATGTCCACAGACCACTTTTACATTCATGACCTTGTTGAAGCCAAATAATCTAACACTGGTAAAAGTCTTCTTGATTACTCATTACTCCTTGTTTTATTATAATTTAGCCAACAGGGCATGTTTTTGTAAGTCTGACATAAATTTCAGGGACAGAAATTGATGACTAAAGGTTTATTTCATGCAGGGCTAAGTGATACCCTTGAAAATACGTATATGTGTATTTGTCTTTCACTATAAAATGTGAGAAAAAGGATGTGAACACATAAAGCTGATAAACAATGTTATACACAACAATCAGGCAGCTAACAGCTAAATAACATTCCTGTTATTGAAGCTAACATTATTTCATTGCAAAGAGCAAAATTTTCAGAATCAAACCACTTGAACTCACATGGCATCCTCAACCCTCTTCCTCCCACTGCTACACAAAAGTAAAATACTCACATGATATCCGTGTCAGCTCTTTACAATCATTTTAGTCTGTTAGCTACATTGTACTTGTTAACAACTGCTAGAAGTATTTATTGACTGCTATGGTCAAGCTTGAAGGCATACAAACTGCTGGGTAAATAATGACCCAAGTAAATTCTGCAATGATTATAATTTAGACAATAATATTAAATAAGCTATGACAAATACCAGTCACTACAAACAACTTCATACCCATGGAACTGGTTTTATTGAATGGAGAAGAAATTTTACCTTTAAAAATTTGAAAAGGAGAAAGGATTAGCTCAGCAAAATCTCTTATGCATATAACGTCAAAATTATTGGGTTAAATAAAAAAAGTATAGCACCTAGTTTGCAGACACCCCTTCCCCCCACAAAAAATATGTTTTGTTTACACAGTCTACACTGTTAATTAGACAATTTGATTTTACAGATACAATGTATCTTTTTAGCCTAACTGAGCAGGTAGTATTGTTAAAATTGTCTTCTTTTTGATCAACTGATCTATACTGATTCTAGAAATCTTTGCATCAAATTTTGAGGAATTAAGCGCTATGCTGTGAACACATGAAATGGTGTCCTTCGCTAGATCCAGTGTAGTTACACATTCTTTACAAAGTTGAAAAAATTACCTTGTCACATCTCTATCCATATCAAGCCTATCTCACTTCTAACCCCTCTCTCTGCACATGGCACCGGTTACTTGGGATCCGAACTATGACTCATGCTCAATTTAAAATGTTCACAAAGCTGCATTTCTGTCTCAATATATTTTTATATTTGTACAGACTTTTGTATTACCTAGTTGTGATAGCAAGATTCAGCAGAATACAAATGTTGTATTTCTTAAACACTATTTCGAGCAGTTTTTAAAAGACATAAAAAAAATTGTCAATCTTAAGCTGCTAATACATCTATGAAATTTTCTACAAATTTGTGCATGCAGATTTTAAGGTCTGGTCTCAATGCATATGATCACAAACTATACTAAAAAACAAGTCAATAGTTAACAATCATACTATAAAAAAAAATATAATGATGTTAAATACAGACAGGATGCAAAGCTGCTATTTTATCTACCCACAGAGGGATTTGCAAATATCTGTCATAACATTTTCAGAAATAATGTTCACATACTGACCCAGCAACAACAGCCAAGCTGTCATTGGAGCGGTACAGATCATTCAAGGAATGGCTTAGCAGTGATGTGTGTGAGTTGTTCAAAATACGGCTTTTGTACAGGCAGAGGCTAGATGTAGACTGAAAGCAACAAAATAAAAATGAACATTGCTAACTATGGAATGTGTCATTTGTCAAAACTAAAAGGAAACTAGGGTAAGATAAACCAAAAGGCAAAGCAAAAATAAAATTTTCTGGGAGACATCTTCATTCAAGAGCAGGAAACCATTGAATTTAATCCAAAAAATATTAATTTCATGGCTATTAAATCATCAAAAGGACAAGGGTAAAATTAGATTGAATGTTTACAGAAAAGTGTCAATCATTGTTTTTAACTGCTTAATTAAATTTCAAAAAGGCAGAAAAAAACCCTTACTTTTCGCATTTGTTTCAGTTTCTGAGCCTCTGCTGGATGGTTAAATCGAAACATGTTTGTCTTTCCCAACAAAATGACAGCCCCTGAAAATAATTATCTTGCCTGAAATTCACAATCCATCTAAATTCTCAAAGTACATTTTCGCTATCCTTTGTATGTGAAATGAAATGTTTGGAAAGAGAAGAAACTGCATAAGAAGCTGTTATATTTGATTACAAAGATATGGCTTTTAAAAAAATCTGAACCAATTCTTTTTTCTGATTTTATCCTCACATTCACAACACAACAAAATTCCAGTAAGTCTATATGAATGTCTGTATGAATGCCTACCTTGAGTAAGATTGACAGGCTCATTAATAACAGCCCCATTGATCTCACACAATGAATCTTCAATGGGGTGAAGTGTGACAGAACCATGCCGATATTCTATGACACAATGTTGCGGCTCAACATTTGGCCCAGTGATGGCTGAAACACAAACATTACATTCTGCAAAAAAGTGGGAGAAAAAAATGATGCTGGAATGGAAAGGTCTGGCATTTTTATCTGCACTTTAAATTTTTTTTAAAAACAGTTAATGAGAACAAATTCTGGAAATCTGGGGCATATTTAATTTTGATAGCTCACATAACACATTTATGATATAAGAAAATCAGCTAAAAAATTCAACAAGGTGAATTAATGACCTCAAGAATCTAAAATGAGTGGCTGGATATGTGAAGGGGAATGAGGAGAGATGTAAAAAATGAATATAAAGAATATCACACTGATGTCTTGAGGCTCATCAGAATCATCTGATCCAATTGTCGTAATTCCTTCCTGCAAGAGAATTTTAAAAGCCTCAATGAAATGGTTAAAACTGAAATGCATAAAATATGAAAATTAATTTGCAATTTTTTCCTCACACAAATACACACTCACACTGGACAACCAGAAGGTGACCTTTAAATCTTTATATTTACCTTTAGATGATAAAGCATGATGCCAGTGCTCAGGATGTCATCATCAATGCCAATGAGATGGGGTAGGGTGGAATCCAGCACCACACCACGTCCTTCCTTCGAAGTTCCAAGTTCTTTTCTTCCTGAATCAACCATTTGCACAGCTTTATACACTTCTGACTTAAACTATTTATCACAATAATAAATTTTTCATCAATGTTATGAACATTATTTGATTCTACTCTAGTTGGAGACAGGAAAAAAGGTTCCACTATCACCATAAATGTTATTGTTGTGATGGAACAGATATGACTTGTTTGTCTATGCCCACAGTTTCATCTCTTTGTAATATAAAGCTAAAAATAAGTTTAACACTAATCATTATCAACTGTACTTCACCTGCAGAATTGAAGCTGATTCTCTCCATTTGCCAGCCCATTCCTCAGTCAGCACTTTGATCTACAGCAGAGAATGAGAAGGAATATTGATCATCATCAATTACCCAAATATTGTGCTTAGGAAAATGAGACAAAATAGGATTTTGCGGGGTGAAGGGGACTTTGAGAAGGACTTGAACAATCTACAGGTAAGCTATTTTTATTTTTGTTTTCCTGTTTTACTCACTCACCCTTGCTTCATTTTCATGCAGTCTTTCTTGGACTTTTGGCGAAGATATGTTATCCTGTAACAGAAGCATGCAATACGAATTTAATTAGCCTTTAACTTTGCATGTTTTTTAAATGGTATCTTTTTTCAGCTGAGTTACCTAACATGTGGGATCATATTGGAACATCACATCGCAGTATTTGTTAGTGTCAATATCATTCAAGCTGGTAGGAAGCTCTAAATAACAAAAAAATCCCTGAAAAGGTGACCTTTTGGTTGCTGGAGTGTGAAGTGTTTGGGACAGCAATTGTCTTGGGATTAGCTTTTTGTGACTGGTGCCCATTCCTTCTTTGCTGTCTTACCCACTTTTTTGACAGGTCAGATACCTATTCAACAACTGGGTGAGCTGAGGAAAGTATGCTGCACCAAATAAGTACTGAACTGGCCAACACACACACCTCTAACCTCAGATCAAACAGAGACCTATTTATGCTGGGTATTCGCTAGATGGACAGAGGAAATTTACCAATCACAGGCCTAAATAGGCCTTGATTCTACAACCTTCTGCTTCATAATCACGATTACTAACCACCAAACTACAGCTGTATTGAGTATTTTCTTTACACTTGTGTGAAAAGCTACATTAACAAGGGACTGCATGCACAATAACTCTGATAGTGATCTTTACAAATTCTTTAGCA
Organism: Pomacea canaliculata; assembly: GCF_003073045.1. Classification (NCBI taxonomy): domain Eukaryota; kingdom Metazoa; phylum Mollusca; class Gastropoda; order Architaenioglossa; family Ampullariidae; genus Pomacea; species Pomacea canaliculata. The sequence goes on along the minus strand of NC_037597.1, from coordinate 22,670,115 downwards.
GCTTTTATGTTATGGTAATAATGTACATGTCAGATGACAGATTTTTGAATGTCCTAATAACTCACCAAATTTCCACCAAGGAGAGACTTCAGTCGAGCTATTTCTTCTCTAAGCTCTCTAATAAGACGAACATTTGGATCCTGTTACCAACAATGAAAAAAACCCATGAAGGAATTAAAGCAATAATTTGAAAACACATGTTAGAAAAATATTTCGACAAAAGTTCAAAGTATTGTTGCATTTTAATAATTTCCTTAACGCTTCTCTAACCTCGTTCACAGTTGGCCTGTTGATAATGTTTTTGGCTCGGTTTGCATATCGTAAGGTGCTTAAAGTTTCCCCATAGTTTATGTCTGCAGGTGAGATGGCTGAAAGAAGAATATATAATTGATAAAACCTGTGAAAATAAGTGAAAATGTGCCATGTCTCTAAAATTAGATTTATAACTTCAGCACATATTGATATGAATATTGATATTGGTGAAAAAAGTTTGTTTTTGAAGAAGATTATGAGAACAATGATGACAGTAAGCTAAAGTACTAGAGCCTGAACAAGGCACAGGACTGATACTATTAGTATTAGGGCTTGAATAAGGAGCAAGACTAATACCATTTTCATTCTTGCAATACTTACTGGCAATCATGACTGTTTTGACATTACCCCCAAGACTGTCTTTTAGCAGCCAGGTGAGGACTGAGTCACGATAAGGGATAAATGTTCCCCGTGTTCTGTGTCCTTTATTTTCAGACATTTCAGCTGTAAAAACAGATATAAATCTATTTAATCTATTTTTTCTTCTTATGGAAACACTTTAAATTATCTCACAAAAATATACATTGCAGACCAGGTAATATTTGAGCATTTCGATTTAAAATTCATAGCGAAAACTTCTCAAAGTCAGAAATAAGAGTTCCTTTTATGTTACAACTAACAGATGTGACAGATAAGACTTACACCCATACCTAACACTGAAATGACATTGCCAAGGGTAACCAGAGATCTGTTGATGCTACCTCCTTCCTTCAGTCGCTGGCCAGTAGCTCCACTGGCATCTGCTCTTTCACTGTTTATTTGCAACAAGCCAAACAAATCTGCCTCAGAGACACCATGTGAAGCTCAATGTTAATTAAAGCAGTATTTTAATGGAAAATGACCTCAAATCATAGTTATTAAAGTGGTATTAACAAATGGTGAATAGTTAAGACAAAAACCTGTAATCAAAAGGAAGGCAAAAGAGGAAAGGAAAGCAGTTACCTTCCTGCCAGGTCTACTAAATGTATTTTGCTCTGACGTTCACTGGGAAGGCCATCTTGAAACTTAGCCTGCAAAAGAATTACACAGTTTATGCACATAAGCTCCTTAATAATACACATTAAAGGTGCAGAAAACAGGCAATCATCTTCAGGCTTTATAGTTCACCAGCCAACAACCATAGCAGGGACTCTCTATTGGGGACCAGCTTCAAGAAGCACACAAATTCAACAGCCATATTCACCTGCGTAAAAGTTATCGTGAAGATGGCATGTGACCGACTGCTCACATCGTTCATCAAGGTGGATGCTGTTGTCCTGAGAACAAAAGACAAATGCTACATTAATTCTTTAACCACAAAAATACCATACATCCTTTTCATGCCTTCTTCAATTTTTGAATAATAGATTGTTCTATTTATATGCTTAGTCTTAGTCTGAGGAAAGTAAATGTTAAGAATAGTAATTAAAGCAGAAAAAATACTTCCACAATGACACCAGATTATATATATATTCAATTCTCAACCATGATCATTTCATGCTTACATAAAATGCACACACTCACCAATTCACTCAAATGAATGCACATGAGTGCATGCGCGCACACACAAACACACAGAGGCATGAAGTATAAGTAGTAAACATTTTGTTAAATTTATTACCTGTTACTGTTTCCTCTATTCATCAATGAAGCAATGCCATCATAGCTAACAACAGTGTGATGAGAGAGATCTAGAAAGGAAAATATAAAATGGCACCATAAAAACTGACATTTAAATCTGTTACATGACACTTCATGCTAAAACATAATCCATAAAACCTCTTCCAAAATCCTAGTCTTTCATCATATTGTTAAGTCAATATAGTAGAATAATACTTCTAGAAAATATACTTTACAAAAACAGTTTAATTTCTCTGAGTTAGGTAAGCACAAGTCTGACTTGCTAGCAGTGGCGTTTAGCAGGCAAGACATTTTTTTTATTCAGTGGGTTTAAGCTGCACTGTCTTCGACAACATTAGTGGTGGGTATAAAAGGGGAACAGCCATTGCTATCAGCATCATCAGTCCAGTCCAGACCAGCTTTGCCTTCCACAATGGCTGCATCATGTAAGCTAGACTGCATAGTGTATAGGTCAGGACTTCAGTCCATGTCCAGTCATAGCCTTTGAAACCGTAAAAGTTTGCTATGAGATTTTGTTCTGATGTGTGATCACCCTAGAAAAAGTAACCAACAAGTGATCACCACAAAAAAAACTGTTAACACCTACAATTTCAACACCATCTCCACAAGGTCAGCATGACCATGTGTCACGTGGTAGGCAACCCCACCTAGGTCACAAAAAGGTAAGCTACCGCATGATCATTATGACTAGATCAGTATTTTACATTTAAGACTTTTTACCTTGCACATATGGCCCATCTTTTGGGTGCTCCCGAATGCGCAGGCGATGGGAAGATTTTCCACTTGTGCTATACTTCAGTAGGTCTCGAACTTTTTCATTGTAGATTTCAAGATAGCTGTCAAGAGCATTTTAACTTATAGTGCCATAATAAAACACACTAAAAGTTAGTTCCACTCATATCAAAATATATACACTTATAATGTCATCTTGCATTATAATGTCTCTTTATATAAAGTCTGATTCATGAAATCTGGAACATTTAACACAGCTTTCAAACAGAAAGAATTAAGCACTTTGATTTGTATAAAAGGAAATTATTAAAGTCCACTGTCTTTCTTACCTGACTTGAGTTCTGTAGGTGGCTCCCTGTTCTGACATTCTAGCAAACATTTCCTGAAGTGAACAAGAATAGAAAATTAATTTTTTTTTTTAAATACTGATTCCCTATTCTTCAGGAATATTAAAAAGCCTAGAAAGGGGTTCAGAATATAAATCTTATAAAAATAAGAAGACTGAATAAGCAACAAAAAAATAAGGTAGATAAATAATGATTAGAGTTAGGGTAGAATTGCAAATTACTAAATTAATGGGAGACTAGTACTTACAATAAGACAAAGAAATATAAAAAAGGCCTACAAATGATCTTAAAACAACAAGAAAACAATTAACAGATTTAATATATTTCACAATATTACCTCACAAAATCTTGGGATAAAACCAGGGTTGTCCTAAAAATACAGACAAAACAATATTTTTAACATAACACAATCCATGATATTAATACATAAAACTTAATAAGCATGAAGCATGACCATACTTCAAATTATGAAACAGTATTTGAATAAATCATATAGAAAATAAGTCAGATATACAGAACTGTATAAGTGCCAACATTAAAACCAAGATCCAGAATTATACACAGAAAATATTTAACTGTGTTGTTGTATATCTAGTTATCTATCTTTGAACCAACTGAAACTAGTTTTAAAACTAGTGTCAAAATAATTAAGCAAACTGTCTGCAAGGGTAGTACCTGACTGCCCATCATGGTAAATGTTTTTCCTGAACCTGTCTGCCCATAGGCAAACACACAAACATTGTATCCTTCATAAGCAGCTGACACTACATCCAGTCCTAGTGCCTCAAACACCTGTAAAATACACACACATGCACAGGCATTGGTATATTTCTTGACAACACCCTTCACAAATATCACATTTGCACTAGATTATCAATACTATGTATTCATTTTTGTAATTGGTATTTAAGATAATGTAGCAATCATATTCTTCTAAAAATGTTACTATTTAAAAAAGAAGAAATGTTAAAAGGCACATATTATGATTGAGAAGATGACTGTTCAAATCATAATTTTAGTTACATTTTGAGCACATATCCACAGACACACATAAAGGTAATGATGTGTCTCTCAAGATGCTTTACTTTACAGCTTTTTTCTGGATTAATAATCTCATCAAGTTTTAAATTAATATATTCCTTAAGATTTTTCTTACCTATAGCCAATGCTGTATTTTTATTTTTGAACATTCAGCCATCCAATACATAAATAATTTGTTGAACATATAAATTACTCTTAAAATCAGTGATGGAAATATTCTAGTCTTGGTAATTTTACTAAATCTTTATAATAAAACTAGATCTAAATGTTGAAAAAAGAAAGAGGAAGGATGCAGTCCGTTTTAATGTTACCTGTTCTTGTTTGATAAAATGTGAATCAGTTGAGCAGACTGACCAAAAAGAGTAGTCAAAAGTGAACTCTCGAAGTTTCAATTGGTCTCTCCCATGATCACCTTCCCCTCCAGCTTCAGGCACCTAAACAGCATTTAACATGATGAGATCACAACAAGAAATGTTTATATATTAAGTAAAATCATAATCTTAGATAAATTTTAAACCCATATCCATTAACATACAAAAAAATAGTGTCAATGCAAAGTATAACTACTAACATAAAATTGATTAATCATATTGTTAAGCTGTCTATAAGTAACCTCACTAATTTCAGCGTGACAAACTAAGGTTAATGATTTTGTCATATAATATTTTTTTTTGTTTTAGTGTGATACACATATCATCAAAGAGTCTTTACTTCTGTTCTTAAAAAAGTAAGAAAATTCTGGAGAAGAAAAACAAATCTAGGTATGCATGCCTTCACTCACACACACACAAATTAAATCACCATGTTACCTTGGGATTTGTAATTTTAGTTTTGCTGCCCTCCATCTCGATAATGATGGCATTCCCATCCTCTCTGTTGCAAGATAAAAATTATGAATACTCTGGCATAAAAGAATGTGTCAGCTAATAAGATATGAGTAAAAACTGAATCCATTCAAAGCACAAATAAGCAAAAAAAAAGTTTGTTATCTACTCTCAAATGCAATAAAATCTTCAACTGAAAACTCTTCAAGCATAAATCAATTGCTTTAATAATGTATTACAAAGATTTTTTTTTAAAAATGTCACCTATACAGTAAAGACTGCTAATACTACATTTAAAACAAAGTAATTGTGATCTTAAAATATATTTTAGATCACACAATTTTTGTACTTCTATCTATAAAAGGTTTTTACTAAATAAGTGACTGGTTTGTTTAACTATAACTAGCTATCACACATTTCCCTATCTTTAATCAAATGTTTTTGTACATTAGTAATCTATTGCTCATGTTCATTCAAGATTTTAAATATTTTGTCTCAGTCTCAAACTTTTATAACATTCCCCCTACCCAAAATAAATTTCAGGGATAATGCTCCTTCTTTTATCCAGGCCCAGTCATCTGGAACACCCTATCTCTACTTTCAAAAAGTCTTTAATAAAAATATACCTTTTTACATCAGCGTACCAGTTAGTACTTCACTTTTGTATTTCCTGTTAGTACTGCTATGTTTGACAGTCTGTAATATGTTGTTAGTTGGCAAGTTTGTCAGAGGTATTTGGTGTTAAAGTGTGATAAGTTTATTTTGAGTCAGTGCTACTATGTTGGAAAGTATCCAATGTATTTATATTATTCAGACAGTAGTGTAAAAGAGGTTTATTGTTTTTTCCCCTTTGTGAATGCCATTAGCTTCCCCTTCAGTTGTACACATGCACATCCTGAAAATATGTTATTATAAAACAAACTGCTGTGTATTCTTGATTATGTCTTTAAAGAACACTTAACAAAAATCTTGGAACAGATTTTTTGCTGGCAAACAAGCTGAGGATTGTGTCCTTCTACTTGTTAATAATCAACACCTGTCACTATTTTCCTACTATTGATTCACAGCCTTAGACTGTAAGCCTAAAGAAAAGTATTTTTGAGTTGATGAAAAGAAATGTATTCTTACTTTATTACTGCTATGTGGCTTTCCAAAAATTATATTCATAAGTCAATTAGGATGATGTTTGCTTTGGGGATTTCTGACTGATATACAAAAAAAAACAAAAAAAACTAGGTAGACAAAGTGGACTTCAGGCTTCATGCTTTTTTCATGCTTTGTTTCATAATTTAAAATCTTATTAGGGCATTTTGCATTCATACACATACACTTAACAAAATGACGGTCTGTCTTAAGCCTTATAGTCATCATGTGTTTGAGAGTAGATTGCTTTGTTAAATGTTAGTCTATTTAATCATAAAAATAACCTTATGATGCAAAACAGCTTTGTAAGCCTGTCTGAAAAGTATGGAAAAAAACAAAATCTGTGTAAAAATGTTTTTGTACATAATCACAGCATTTATTTGTGTAGTTTGTTATGCTTGGCAACAAGCTCTCATCATTTTATTTCTTTTGACGTAATTTTCTGCAAAAGAGTATTACGCAAAGTCAATTTTCAGCAAGTCTGAGTTTGCAGCTGCTTCATCTGTTAATTTGTGCTTTGAAGGTTGGTAGCGGCAATTAATTAACAAGCATCAAAGTCATCGCGAGGGGAAATTACAGCGATCATAAACCTCATAACAACTTTTGGAATAAATGTAACATTTTTCTCAGCGGTCTCAAAAAGATCTAAGAATCACGGTGATGGCCTCCAAAGAAATCTTTCTGCGGAGTGCGTATGTCACGTCACCTAATCAACACTTGCGGCTACAACAGTGCACTTCACTCCATGCTTAGCGATGAAGTGAAAACACTGATAGTGATATGGATATCTACCTCAGTGGAGGCACTAAACAAGAAGTATAGATAACGTGTTGCAGTCTGTTCAAAGTCTCTATCGTTTTGCCAGTCTGATATGATTTTTTTTTTATTACGCAAGCACGATGCGAACGCAAAAAGAAAGTATCTCTGCAGCTTCGAGCAATATTTACCTCTGATTTGGTGGCCGCACACGCACAGCCACTTTTATCGAAGTCATGTTGACAGAAAGGGTTCATCAGAAAAATAGCAAAATTATATCCAAGATCACAAGATCTCTTTATGGAATTGTTTCACCGGTAATCCACCGAACTAAACGTCGTATGTGAGTCGCCATCTTTTCTGTTTGCTCATGTGACCAGAATATCTCTAAAAATAGTCTGACGCCATCTGCGCCGATGAAGGCGCGCGTGCTTTGTTGTCTTGGCCTTGCGGTGGGTTAATTGTGATGGCGGTCAAGATGCTCATTACATCGTCTCTAAATTGTCGTGAAGTATAAACCGATCCTTGTTCACTTCTGATAGTTTCTCTTGTGGATTTTCTTTTTCAAATCTAAGTAAATGTGTTTTTTTTTGGTTGCTTAATTGAATTGCACGTGCGCACTATATAGCCGGGTCCGGTCGATGCAACCACTTAATTCTATATATAGGACAACCACTGAAATGGGCGAAAAGACGACGCTAGAAAAAACATGCCAAGAATATTAAAAATCATCATACATCACGAGTTATTAATGTGTCAATGCTAGTGCATGGGATTAAGGTATATGCACAACGCACCAAAGTCTGCGCATGGTGTGAACCATACAACAAACGACTTATAATTACTATATATATTTACAGTATTTTTATTTCAAGTGCTGAACACGAGAATATGCCAGCATCATTGTTTCGACCATTGCATGGTTTCTGTATCATACTATATGCTAACTGATACAGACCACCAACTATACTATAAGAACAAATGAATGAAAGTCTTTATAATATATAGTTATAGTATATAGTACAATATGGAACTGCATGCTGTTGATGAAGGCCAGTTATATTATACATGCTTCCCATCATTGGTGCCAAGACAGTTCAGAATATTCCATGCACTTTGCGGTGGGTCTTGCAATGTCAGCTGCCGCGCGCGTCTGGCCATGTGCTCCCTCGAACGACGTACCCCACAGGTACCATGCAGTCAAGGGACGATCGAATGACTGACTTTTCTACAAAAGCCACTGCTACTGCTTTCTATTCTTTGATAGTGTTGGAAACCTGAAAATAAATGCTACAAAAGATCAGTTACTAGATAAATAAAGTCTAATGAGATAAAAATGTGTTTCTTTATTGTAAACTAATTGTTCTGTAACTGCATGATTCCTTGCTTTTTCATAAATTAAATGTTTTTGCACCAGCAAAGATGCTGTTAGAAAAATGAAAGAATGATCGAGTGCATGGCTGAAGATAGCTAACAAACATGCTCAGAAGGGGTGGTGAAAATTTCTATTGAATGGGAAAAAGATCTGCAACTACAGAAACACCTGAACAGGTAAATCTAATTTTTTTTTAAAATGTCTGGTGAACGTTTTGACTGTGCTGTACAGTATTTCGATCAGCAGGAGGAACAAAAGGGGGATAACCCAGATCATGGAGGGACAATGACTATTGTAAAAAGTGTATCAGAAATATCCAATAAATAACAAAGACGAAGAAGCTTCTTAAAATTGAAATTCAAGATATTGTCAGTAAGTTTCAGAGAGCAGACATGCTGAACCAGAGCACCAGCAATATTTGATAACTTCATAGGAAAGTTCCTATAATATGTCCTTTTTTTCACAATCTTGATTTCTTTTAATTTTTTCTTAACAGTTGTAAAATACACTTACGCTATGTTTAGAAGTTTTTCTGACTCTGTATGCACTTATAGGTAGTGAGTTCAGAAAAAAGTTGTCATGTGTATGCAAGTAGTTGCATGACTGAAATATATCCAGGTGGTGATTGTGTGCGAGCGTGCACGCGGATGCAAACATTGTTATACATGATACCACATGTAGTGGTGCAAATGTGTGGTAACTTGAGAAAGTGTGGTCCATCGTTCAGACATGTTCCTCGTGTGGTACGTGTCACTTGGTTTGCCAGACCGTTTTTAGAGCATCGTGATCGGTGAACGGCAGCGACATCAATTGTGAGTATTCGCGAAATAATTCATGGGTTGGGGTTTTTTTTTTTTTTCTTTTTTTTTCCAGATCCGGCTGAATATTGAATGGGAAGCTTCGATTGGTACTGTACGCAGAGTTGTGAGAACTTTCGATTGGTGCTTTCAGCACTCAGCAGGTCATGTTATTGTATCAGAGACAATAAAAAAACACTTAAGTTCTTTATTGTCTCTGATTGTACTGATCGAATAACTACAGTGTGAGTATGAGGTATTGTTTCTTTAAAGCAGCAAGTAGTGCTGTGACATTTGTCATTAAAAATAGACAAAGCCTACAAGAGAAAGGTATAGTTTGTCTTTGTTTAAAAAAGAAAGAACGCGCAAATGTCGGGACGAATGCGTGAGTGATGGACTTGTGAGTACCCGTCACAGAGAGAGAGAGACTTTCACACTTTGGATTATTTTACATGATATATGCAGATTAGTAACTGCGTCATCTTTATTGTGACAAAAAGGCGGAAGTACATATAAATCTCTTCAGCACTGTAATGACAGAAATATCGCGATCCCGTCATGTATTCAACCTCCCTCCCTCATATCTGTGACCCACTATATCAAGCGTCATCCAGACGGCTGTCTTTCCTTCAACGGCCTGGAAGATGTACGGCGATCTTTTAGAGGAGATGATGGCCTCGAGCAGCTTAGCAGGACTGAAGCCATCCGATACTTTAATAGGCTTTGCCCGCCATCTGTGACAGGAAGCCGCGAGCAGAGGCCGAAGTGTGATGATAGCTCCGATTTCAGAGGGTTGCAATGTTAATATGAAATCGTCCTCATCTCATAGCCCACAGTCAATTAATACCTTTTAACCCCTTAATTTCAGTTCTCGGTATTTTAAACTTTAGTAATATGTAGGTGATTCCCGAGGACTGTTGATTTGAGAGAGAAGCACAATGAAATTAGTAATAAAAACATGTTTTTTTTATAGTATTCTTTGAATGACAAGGTTATCACGAGATTAGTTAAAGGCAAATGAAGGACAAAATACAATTTCTTACACACAAACACACACGTCTCTCCCCCTCACCTCTTCATCCTCCACCCCTCCCAACCACATCCGCGCACCTGCATCCTGTCGCTAGTCGACCCCCTCCCGCTCTCCCTCTGTCACGTGGCTGTCACCCGGCCAGCTACCACCACCCCCTATTGCCAGCCTCCACCCTCCCTGTGTGCGTGCTAGGTTCCATCCCACCTAACTGCCATGTCCCACACTACCATACAGTATAATAATTGAGCCCTGCGTGGAATTTCACAACTTAAGTTTGCCTTTTAACAACCACACAAAAGTGGCATAGTAGCGAGAGCAGGTGGTGTCATAGTAAATTTATTTTGCATTGAATTTATAGTCGGGACCGAGCAAAAGTGGTATAATACCGAGAGTGGCATAGTAGCGAGGTGGCATAGTAGCGAGATTTGACTGTATATATATATATACACACACAAGATTGAAAGAATCAGATATAATATGTAGTTTATGACATACCCAAATGCGCGAGTTCATATATAAAAATTTTTTTGTCGATTTGTGTGTAGTGTAAGAACTTTTGATCATGCGAGGAGAATAGGAGAGTATGACCTCAGATGCAAGCGTTGTCACGATTTGTCCAGCCATAAGAAAACGGTTGGAACAGTGCAAACGGAAGGTTCTGCCATGGGGGGCTGGAAATGTCTCGTGATCTGATATCCGCGTGTGCAAGCGGACCCGTTGATTGCCTCAGTGCAGCATCTGTATCTGCACTGCCAAGCGACCGTCTTTATAAAAGTGGAAAAGCTTATCGATTCTGTCACTCTCTAGCGGACACTTGACAGAGCAGACTTCCTCGTCGAGTTTCGCTGCACTGGTGGAGACACGGTTTCCTCTTGATCTGAGGTAATACTTTGTGCAAGCATATTGCGTTTGTTTGGCTATTTCTTGTTTGGCTCTCTAAAATTACGTATGGAATATCATTCGCCGAAAAAGACTTTGCACTGCTAATGTTAATAGAGAAAATAGTATTAATGTGACAGCAGCACAGCTGTGAGTTTATCTATCGTGTTTAGTCTTACGTAGAAAACCCTTGCTTACCTCTTGCGTACCTATAAGGTACAAGGAGAAACGAATGAAAATGTTCTTTATTGTAATCTATTACTTTACACATTGACAACAAAGCGTTTGTTCTTTGAAGATTTTTTTAAGCTAGACTGAGGTTATGAATGTTCTTTTTAAAAAAAAGCATGTTGGTGTTATAATGTGGCATTTTAGATTCTGGGCCTTATTTGAACATGCATTACATATAAAAACAAAATGATGGTTCGTTAGTATTTTTGTGATTGAACTGGCAGCTTTCTCTCATCTTTACCAATACTTAGTATAATCGAAGCAAGGATATATGGGAAATGTTTGAGCATTGATGTATAATGTATGGCCAAACAAGCACAAAAAGCAGAAGGCATAATTTTATCAGCACCTATACATGCATGTCTCCTCGTATCAAGCTGTGTTACAATACACAACATCATCAGTATTATCAGTTACATGTACATCTGTTTTCTGGGGAACAGTGTGTAAAGAGAATCTCTTAACCCTTTGTGAGGGTATACAAATCGTCGCTTGAAAACATAATTATACGCATCTTCATATGACATAGTAGGATTCTCTGCAAACACGTAAGCAACAGCTACAGATCCTGCACGTCCAATGCCTGCTCGACAGTTGACCAAAACTTTTTTGTACTGGCGCCCATGTTTTTGAAGCCATTCAACTGCTTCTTTCAGTTTATCCTCGGGGATTGGGTTTACTGCTCCATCGCGAAGTGGGATCTTTGTGTATAACACTGGGGAACTAAACTTTTCGGGGATCAAATCTAGATTGTCGGCAAGATTTAATACAGCGTCAAAGCCCAGCTGGTCTGCCTTTGATGCTGCTATGAAATTTCCGAGATGAACTGTGCCAAGAATTTTGTTATAGTTAGATCCTTGCGACCATTTCTCACCAAATGGAGGTCGAACCTCGATGATGCCATCTTGCATAAAGCCACTACGCCAGATCCATTCCGTCGCTTGTTTTCGTCGTATTCTGAATGTAAATCGATATTCGCCATCGCTGGTAAGGATCACTGCATTTCCAAAAGTGACATTTATCTGATCTTGAATTGTAGCAGCGTCCCAATTTGGTGCCTCAATAAGGTTAAGGGGAATAGAATGCCAGAGACCTTCAGGGTTGTCTTTATCATATATGTTGGTCCATGCTTCAGCAACGATCTCAGACGGTGAAACTGTTTTTTCCATCACAACACCAATTTTAAACGTCAGAGCTTCCAACATAAACATGACATTCGTTGAAGGTATTTCTGGAAAAGTCCAAGCGATATGCATTCCGCAAGGACGCACAAGTTACGCAGTGGCAGTCTCGACCCTCAGCACCGGAAGCGACCTCCATCGGGAGAAAAAAGTAGATTTGGTTGTTTAGACCAGAGATCTGTTAAGACAATCATTTGTAGAATTGTGAGTTTGACAATACATTTTATTAAGAATGGCATTTTCAAGTCTGACAATAATAATCAATCAATTATTTGGTTAGTTACCAAGAGTTTCTTTTTGAGGTGGTAATGCCATATGGTTGCATAGGTTTTGAAGCCAGCTCAAATCTGGTGTGTTTCGTGCTTTAACCCCGGCCGATTGAGACCAAATATACCAGTTCGTTCATGACCCCTGCAATGACTTACGGTTATTTTTAAATTGAACAGAAAAAAAACATATTAAAAAGATCGAAGTAGTCGCGCCTCTTCACGTAATGAAGTACGAGACTAACCAACATGTGAGGTCAAGTGGCTAAATAAAGGGATCAAGTGATACTGCCATTTCTTTCACCAACCACTTTGTAGCGTTCTATAGATCATGTGACATATATATATAGTATCGGGAAGTCACGTGGGAGTCGTCCCGCTGACGCTTACCGTACTAAGCACCGTGACATTACCGTATGGAATCGTATTGTTTTGAAAAGCACAATTTGCTTGTATATCTGCAACTTAATCAACATTACTTACATTCATTTAAATCGTGCTGTGCTTTCCTTTGCAACGGGAATCCATTCCCAAAGGTCAGTAATTGGAAACACGCAGTGCAGTATATATATAGTCTTATCATGCTTAATAAAAATAAACAAGAAAGAACAAAATCAAAACACCAAAAATACCGACTTTACCTGCTCAACTATCAACCAGCATCATCATTAACCGATAGTCTGGTTTAAGGCACGGGCACAATAATCATATATCCCCCAATTAAGTTCCTTTTCTCCCTGTTTCCTCAAGCATGGAACTTATGTGGTCTAGTCATTGTTGACAGGATCTGAAACCATACAGTAATTTACTCTTTTGAGATCTTGACAGGTAAAGGTACTGCTGATATTTTTGATTCAACTTTCTGTTATCATGTTTTTAGTGGCAATCAATAGGGACACAGCTGCTGCATTATAACTGCATTATTTTTCTTATGTAGTTCATGGTAACTGAAAAAAAAAGACAAAATTCGATAATACAATTAATATTATTCAATGATTTGTCACAACCAGGATTGCTTTTGAACCTCTATTGATTTCAGATCCATCAGTGCTGAAGATATGGCATTATACCTCATCTGGACCGTACTCCTTATAATTACAGTCCCATCAGCAGCTGAAAATAAAATTGAAACGGGACAAAATGATAAAAATCTTTCAAGTCCTAATGCTAGTGATAAAAACAAAACAGATATTTCCCTGAAATATGAATTCAAAAATGCTCTGATCCTTAACTACACTATGCTGCAAAAGCTAAGGAATGCCCCGTCTGTTGGTGTGGCTTTCTTCTATTCAAAACGTAAGTTTTTTTTTTTTTGCTTTGTTTTGGTTTTTTTGCATACATGACTATAGTTTGTAACATCTTAAAATATGAGAGATACTGATCTTTTCACCCCTTATCAGAGTAAGGCTAATTAGGCTCGTAGTTTGCCATAGTAATTAAAGGTTACCAGAGAAGCAGTTTCATTGTCACAATATGATCACAATAAATGAAATTATTTATATAATCATTGGACTATATTTTAAGCTTTAAAACCATAAAGAAATGCCATTGAAGCAACTCAGAGTAATTTACCATGTTCCAAAAAAATAAGCATTGGATTTTTTTCTACAGGTTTTAAAGCAATTCCCCACTTTTTCTTTGAGTATGACAAGTCTGCCGGTTTCTTAAATGCATATGGAATTATGCTTGGAGTGGTAAGAATGCTACAAACTCACACTTCAGAACATTTTGCTGTTTCCACTTGACAGACAGTGCATGGTTATTATCAAAATACCAACATCACTTGCTTGAGTTAACCATAAATCTACTGCTGGTTTAAGATCAAACTGAGAAGTTTAAATTTATTTGTTTGAAAGTTGATTGGACAGGCATATCTTGCCACCTTCATCTCTGGACATTTGAAACGTTGTAGTTTTATATTGTATTTTTATTGTAATTTTTTTCTTTGTTTTTTTCACATAGTTATAAGCTTTAGCATATGGTTAACTATTTTAAAATGATTTTAATTGTTATCTAGAAATAAAATTAACCTATGTCTGTAGGTTGATTGCACAGCTGATGTGGCAGACCTAACAGCTGTTTGTGCAAAGGAAACTAAAAGACGAAAAGTTCTGGCTTACAGGTGAAAAAAAAGAGTCCTGACTGCTGCTCTTGTGAAAAGCATTGATTTGCCACTTAAATGCAGTTTAGTTCAGTAAATATTTTATCAGATTAAGCAATAAAACAGAAAAAAGAAATTGCTGGAGTTTAGAGGAGGAATTTTGCTGTTTTGTATTTTTGTTATTTATCTAATTATTACAACTTCATTTTATTCTGCACTTAAGATTTCTTTGTGTGTTTTGTGACATTCAGAGAGATTGGTGGGGGGGGGGGGTTGTCTGAACTCTCGTTTTAAAAGAGAGATGTAGGGGCAAGTGATAAGCTGTCTTCCCTAGAGGCTAGTTGAATCTGGGGGTAAAAACATTATGAACAAATTCCATATTTATCTTAAATATTGATATATATGTTGATCTGACTTTCTTTTTTATTATTTGACTATAAATGATTTAAATATTTCATTTTGATTTTGATTAATACTTTTTTTCCTAGACAAGGTGAAGAAATGTTGGCACTTGACCTGGATGTAATGTTTGATGTGAACTCAATTATGTCAAATATCCTGCAGTAAGTGTCAGATGCTGTGATAAGATTATTAATACATTGTGAAAAAATATAGTTTTTTTAAAGTGGTCAAGACATAGACTGTAGTCATTTTTTGCCTCAGATAGGGCATTCATGCTATGTTACAGACATTTCTTGACTTGGTAAATTATTAAATCAATACAGCTTTAAATTTCTCTGATTAGTCTGCTTTTGATTAATAGACCTGGAGCATTATTCAGACTGATTCATACACCTAGGTCATTACTGTCACATTCTGATTTCTTATGCCACAATATTAGTATTATCTTTGCAATTTGAAATGATTACTAATTTTTCAGACTGGCTTTATTAAATGATGTGGCCATTATACAAAGTGAGGATGAACGTAAAGCGGTAGAGAAGGAGAATGCTGGGCAAAAGGATGTTATATTTTCTTATCATGCTGCCATTGGCACATATGGTGAGTCATTCTGTCCTGTTTTTTTAATAAATTTTGATAATAAGACATAAGTCATGATGATGGTGATAAAGATTATAAATCTGTGCATCAATTTCAGAGCACAGAGTCTTCATGGAAGTTGCCTTTGCATATCGGGATAAATACAAGTTTTACCTGACCACACATATGAGCAGTATTGCAGGTCTTCAGTGAGTACTTGCTCAAGATTTGTGATGCCCTTTGTATCAAAAGTTTCTGCCTAAAATTTCAAATAGATCTGAATATTTTATGTTTGTCAGAAAGAAAAAAAATTGTAGACATATTTGTTGTTTGGTTTGGGTAAATACATTACTGACCTCACCAACCACGTTTCAAAAAAGACTGAAGACCCATCTGTTTATTTAAGACAGACTTAAACAACCTAGCAACACTTCTGTCTTTATTTTTACTTTTTCTGGTGTTTTATATATTTGTTCACTTTATCTTTTTCTTCTTTATTTTCTGTTTTTTGTTTTTTGTTTTTTCGCTGCGCAATGAGCATTCTTCTGAATGGATACCTGCGCATTACAAATAGACATCATCATCAAATAAATAGACATCATCTTTAATATCATTTGTTGAAACAGCAAACAGTAATAAATATACAACAGACTGTTTAAGAAATTGTGCTCAGTTCCCTCTCCACTCTTCCTCTGTCCACTTTTTTTCTCATTCATTTCTGTAATTGAACATGAGGTACATCTAATATATATTAACATATCCTTGTTTTATTATACCAGCTTTTGTATTTTACTTAATTCCACTGTGTTCCGCTTATTTTAGACATCTGGTGGAATAGTTCAACATAATTTTTTTTTGTTAATGAGTGATTACCTTACTGATGGCAGGAATATCAGTTTGGTGACTGAGAACACAATGAGTGCAGTGTGGATGCTGTATTGTAAGGAGAAATATGATGCCTTAAATGGATGCCATAGCAACAGCTACAGAGGACCCTTAACTCTTCAAGGTTTTGCAAGCTTTGTGAAATTGCTATCTCAGCCTAGGGTGGTAAGCATGAATTTGTGCACTTGTCTGGGACAGTGGCAGATAGTGTCCACTGGTTCATTACTATTTGTATTGTGTAATACATGTACTATGCAGAGCGAATCACAACATGACAATTTCAGGAGGTACCCTATAGGAGACAGGGAGAGAGTAAGTAGAGGGAGCAACCTACTGAGTAAGCAAGAGTGAGGAGGTTAGCACCATGTTTATCTCCCCTGTCATTTTGTGGCCAGTTTCTCTCCTACCACAACTACTACCATCTACTATGGTTTGATGTTTTGCACTGTCACAAGATGAGATGTCACCAAAGCACATTATGTTAACTACCTTTCACTCAAATACCTGCTCTTCACCTTCCCCTTTGTCGTGTCACCCTCCCACTTGCCTAGAATGAGCTGTTGATCTCAACAGATTAGAAAGGGACATAGGGAGTGCAGCCATTGCAAGAGTACAGTTGTTCCACTTTTTTCACCACGCTGAGATCACACATATCAGTTACTCAATGGCTGAAGCCTGACTCAAAGAAAGTGGCAGATTGAAAATTGGCTATAACTTCATAGGTTGAGTTCATGACAGAAATCAAACCAGACTAGTTGCCAAGTTAATTGGTCTTTTACTCAATTTTATTTTCTTGTCACCAGTTTTACCATCTGCAAGATGGCTTAAAGCCTTCTTGTGAAACAATGCCATGCATTCACATAAGGCACACTTCAGATACAAAAGCATCTGTTGCTGCTGTCATTGATGCCATCCAGTTTATTGTGCATGGGATGGCTAGATTAATAGTGGAAGAGAGGTAGGTGATTCTTCTTAAAGCTGTTATTGCACCATAATTTTGCATTTCTCAGCCTTTTATATTGATTTTAAAAATAATTTTTTTTGGGTCCTGTATATGAACTTTCTAAATTCTAGATTTTTAAAAATGTGAAATCCTTAATCTGTTTCCTCGGCACTTAATACTTCATGTTTTATAATGTTTTTTTCTTTTTTTAAGAAAACACATGGTACTTTCAGTCTTTAGACATCAACAAGTGAAGAAAGTGAAATTCTTGATGATCTGTTGGAACACAGCTAGGTTTTTATGGCCAAGACTACAGTCAAGAGGAGAGCTAAAAGCACATGTTCAATTGGTGTATCCATGTTTTCCATCTTATGAAATAAAATCACATAGTCTCATTTGTGTGGGTGCGTAGGTTGATATGTAAATTGCATGTACAGCATTTAACAGTACGTGTGTACATTACATTAGTGATAAGATGATTTTAAAGAAATCGCTAATATTTTCTTTCACAGGCATCCAAGTGTTATCCCACCATTGACACCTGACCCACAGATTGAATTGTCAAAACCTGGAATGGTATGTACTCACACTTAGGATCATACTCTGTGAGAAAAATTACATCATTTTATGTTTAAATTCTTTTTCTACATGTCGGACTTTATTACAGACTTAGATGCATTGCTATATAGCCTTAGTTGTTGGATCCGCAAGATTTAGCAACGCCTTTCCCACCTTTCAAAAATGTAAGACTACTTTTAAGTGGAGAAAGAAGACGTAAATATAGCTTTAGATCTGGTCATGATGAAGCATGTTTATATCTAGGAACCAGCACATTTAAGGGAAAAACACTAGTCAATCAATAAGAATAGTTAGGTCTAATATTTTGGCTTTAAAATTAACTAAGTTTATGCTATGATGTGTTATTTGCTCTTCTGTGTAGCTGTTCACAAAAACATGTAAGGAAAGGCTAGTTTCATTTACCATTTTGAAAGTTACATGCATTTCATATGCGTTCAAAATATCATTATTTAATATCACCTGTTTATGTGTGTGTGTGTACATGCATGATTGCACTCAGGAAAAGAGTATAATGATGGAACAAGAGTGGACGAAGGAAAATGTGGAGGCTTTCATTTCATCCGTTCTTTTCGGCAAGGAGACTGAGATGGCACAGGGAGTTAGTCCACCTTCGTTTAGTGGTGAAAGTCAAAATGTCACTGAAGATAGTAAGTATCATGTTCTTGTATGAATAGGTATCCCATTTAATTAAAAGAGTTCATGGGATTTAGTGGCCTTCTGCTTTATAACATTTGTATACCATTGCTGTACAAAAAAAAAAGAAAATAAGGGAAGACTTTGTTACCCTCAAATACTTCATCTGTTTACAAGTTTAATATGACCTTGCAATTACTTCCTAAACATTTATTTCAAATTTTTGGATATTGTAAAGGTTGCTGTGAGCAAAAAGCCTTTAAAATGTTTTGATAAATCTGGACAGTACTGCTATCCAGATTGCAAAAATTGGTGTTAATTCATAGTGAATATCTGTAAGAACTGTAGGTTAATTTAGCATGTTGACTATGCCTGGTTGGTGCAGAACATTATTTTACAAGAGTACTCCTTTTTAAATTGTGCTTTTCTTCAGTGCTCAGCTGAAGTGATGATGATAGTCATGGAAAAGCTAATGATAATAATGATATTTTTCTTTGGACTTTTATTTAATGTTTAATGTTTCAGTATTGATGCAATTATGCATCACACCATTAATGCATGTATATATGTATTTGTGGGTATGTTCATAAATTCTATTCGTGTGTAAGCTTGTGTGGAGGGGGATTATGTACACACCCTCACCCTTACCCACTACCCCAACAAGCACACACAGCTTTTTCATGAGGTGACCTTTTTGTGCAGTTGTAATGGACATTGATGATATGGTCATGCATGTAGCAGTGCATACAGAGGTAATTCCTGAGCACCTACCAGCACTCGGTGACATGTCCTTTCCAGAGACAGTGGCTGCAAGAAAGCTGCTTGTGGTCTATTTCTATTTACCATGTAAGTAAAGGAAGCATTTGTTGTTTGCAGTTCTGCTTGCATGGATGAAGAATAAATGCATATTACTTACCAAGTTAGGGTACATCTTTTTGTTTCTGCATGTTTAGTGGGGAGCCCAAGAGCTGGAGAAGGAACTCAAATAAGCACTAAGAACATTGCATTAGGAGTGGAGACAATTTAGCTCTAATTTCCTCTTTTCTTTGGTGGCATTCATTTGAAATCTATTAAAGATATACTCCTCAAGAGGGCAGACAAGCCAGGTGAATCTATAGGCTAAGGAAAACAATATTATTTATAAGAACTACATCCCACAATATAAAATGACATTGCTTTGGAGAATGTCAATATTAACTGTTGTAGCAAGATTTTAGATTGGTTTTTTTAAAATTTAGCTTATAATGGTGGTTCACTTTCATGAAGTTTTAGCATGCTTATTTACATGCTGAGTTAAGTGTCATCCATTTCAGTTGATTCAAGAAGCACAATATTTCTACATGAGCTAGAGGAGGTTGCCAGTAACATAACAGATCTCCAAAAGGACCCTCATGGTCATCCACTTGCTCGAGTAAACTGTTATGACTGGACTGATGTGTGTCAGAAAGAAAACATTACCACATACCCAACTTTGCGTGTATACAGGAATGGTCAAAGACAAGATTATAATGATGTTTTGGACAAAGATGTCGTTATTCGCATGATAAGGCTGTGAGTATTACATGCACTTTCTAATCATTCTTACAAATGGCCATCACCTTTTTGTCCTTTATTAAATTTCTCTGTTCTTTTTATATAATTTTTTTTTATTCAGCCCATGCTTAAACCATTTTTGAATGTGAAAGATGTGAAACTTAGAAATAAAAAAAGTAGAAAATATTTTTTTAAAAAATTTGTGTGCAAAAATCTTATATAAAGAATGTTTATATATCAACGAAGTCTGCAGATGGAGCAGCCTCTTATCCTGAAGACTGTAAACGAAGTGACAGATTTCCTAAGTGGGCGAATGCCAGAAGATGCAAAGCTTATGACTGATAACTTGGTCATTTTGAGGCCCTCATCTTCCATGAAGGGTATGTCATAAAAAACAGTTCACCAGCAGAGGAGATAAACCTTAAATGCACAAGTGTGTATTGGTTTGTTTGGTTTTGTAAAGTGCTTTGATGGTTGGGTAACCAAAAAATTGCACACACACATCCACTCTCTTTCTCTCACAGGCACCATACATCATCCACATATTTATCACTACTGATCACATATGTAGACACACCCAAACACGTGCAATCATGCTGATATATATGCATACATAGATGCATACACACATAGACTCCAGCCTCGTTGTCGATTCTGGGACGTGTGCGTCTCGGTTCTGTGTGGAGTTGTCCATTTTTGTAGAAAGCGAACTTCCCTTCTTCACGGGCTTTTGATATGTTATTAGCCTGAAGTCTCGTCAGGTCAGAGGCTACTCTAATACCGGCCGTTCGAAGCTTGTCCCTCACATTTTTGTCGCTTAGTAGCACCATTTTATCGGACCATCGATGAAATTGTACAATCATGGGTCGGGGGCGGTTGTCACCAGTCCTCTTAAACCCAAGTCGATGGGCCCGCTCAATGTCCTCGGCACACCATGATTTTACATCACATAGTTCGTTCAGGAGACTAATCACTTTTGAGCTGCACTCTGTGTAGTTCTCACTGGTACTTTCTTGTATGCCGAACAGCCTAATATTTTTTCGCCTGGACACGGCCTCGAGCTTGTCCATTTCCGTTATGATTTCATCCATTTTTTCTTTTAATAGTTCATTTTCCTCTGCTAATTTGTTAATTCGTCTCTCATTTCCAAGTACCTTTTCTTTGACTGAATCAATACCTTGTTGAAGCCTGGAAATGTTTTGTATCAAGGAAAAAAAAAAAAAAATCAAAAAAAAAAAAAAAAAACACACATAGACTTATATTCAGTCCTGACTCGTGCCACAGTGCAGTTCACAAAGGATCATACTTTAAGATAAAAATTGCTTCTTAGGTATGATGTTCTGGCCTGGATGTATTTGTAGCTGAGCCCAGAGGGCATACAACAAAATAAGCCATTGGTTGAGAGGGACTTGTTGACCATAATCTTTTACACCCTGCACAAACTGCACTGGGCATAGATTGTGCCTGCAGAGTGCAAGTCACAGACAAAGTTTTGCATTTTTAAGTAATGCTTAGCTCTTTGTAGGAAAGCAGTTTGTATTTTTTAGGGATTGCAGGTAGCATATAAAATTATATATATAGTCTTATAGCTGACATTACTTTTGTCACTATATAACTAAACTGGTTTTGTTACAGAGATGGAAGATTATGGATTGGTTGTTAAGTCTTTTGAGAGTCACATGCTGTTTGCTGTAGTGGATCCACAAGTTGATACTAACTAGTAAGTACCTTTTGCTGTTTGTATTTTAAAACGGAGAAGTGGGTATGCATAAAATAAAGATGTATATGTTCACATAACTACAATTATGACTGGTTGGGTTCATGGGTGAGATTTGCTGCTTGTTAAATGTTTAAACATTGCTGACATAATTATATTTTTACAGATTTCATAATTACATTTCAAACTAAATGAGTTCCCAACAAATAGTGTTCCAGAGACAAGTATTGTACACGTGAGGCTTTCTGACCACCACATGCCTATTGAGACACTGCATGATCCATTTGATGCAGAATCAATGAAAAGCTTCCTTATGAAGGGCCAGTTTCATCTTTTGGTAGGCTACCATGCTAGTACTTTTTAATGCAAAAGTTTGCATTGTCTGAGTAATCTAAATGACATAAGTTCTGGTCAGCTCTCACTCATTCTCACTGGATGAAAACACATTTGAGATCTCTCCATCTTTCTTGAAAAGCATGTCAGATTTCCCTGAAATGAACTACTTTACTGCGTCTGTAATTTATTCAGTTTTACAGTGTATGTTTATGCATGCAGTAGTCTTGAAGTATATAATACTCTAAAGGCGCATGGCATTTAATCAAAATGACGGGTTATGTTTGATTCTAATTCCACTTTCACTGGATGAAAATACAATTTGCATAAAACTGTGTACAATAAATATGATTAGGATGCTGTTGTTCAAGAATGCCAAATATTTTTTGTTCCAATTTATCTCAATAAATACTGGGGTCCTTCATTTTATTTTTGCAGCCTGAACTTACACATTTGAACTTCCCAGCTTTGTATGCAAAGAAGCAACCATTTGGAGTCCTGTTTTTAAGTAAAGATGGTGCAGAATCACAAATTCTGGAGGAAAATGTTGTTGCAATAGTTAAAGCAAAAATGTTTCCAGAGGTCATATTCTGCAAGATGTAAGTTCAAACTTTCAGAAAACTTCAACTTGTTCAAAAATAATCCACAAAAAAAAAAATTTAAGTTAAATATTTATATGTAGGCTTGAGGGTCCAGTACATGTTTGTGAATAAAGTCAATGTAAACCACACAGATACGCTCTATTTATAAGATGCCATCCTTTTGTGCTGTTCATCAAAACTAATTGAGATCTGCATTACA
Source organism: Pomacea canaliculata (assembly GCF_003073045.1). NCBI lineage: Eukaryota > Metazoa > Mollusca > Gastropoda > Architaenioglossa > Ampullariidae > Pomacea > Pomacea canaliculata. Next base: position 22,647,072 of record NC_037597.1, on the reverse strand, counting down.
GGACAATAGATAGTGATGATTCCATTGCATCCAGCATTCTTCGTCACTACCTAGGAAGCCTGCTGGTTCCTTCATTAGTCATTGTGTGGCATCAGGAGGTCAGTTCTAGATTCTTAATTCAACCATCTACAGTGAGCTTAAATATTTTATTTGCTTATTATGTAAAGATGCAAAATGTAGCCTAGACATCATGATGCACTTAAAAATGGGAGGAAGTGAAAGGCATGGCATTTCATGAACTCTGCCTGGAATACATTTATCAGCATTCATGTGGTGGCAGAGACAATTGCTCAGAATAATGTGTTCTTTCACAGACTCATGCTTCAACAAAGACTGAGATTGGTTACTGTTCAAAAAGGCTGTTCCCAATCTCTTCCACCTTTCTTGCTCTTTGTCGAAGTCCATTTAGTAAATCGATTCATTTCACATCATAAATATAGCTGCCAATTCTTAAAAGCTTAGGCATGTAATTTCTTCATATTGTAACATGTACACTTCTTTTTTTTTCCCACAGGGGAAAATCTTTGCACAGTATGGTCCAGATACCTCACAGTTCTCAGAGAAAGCATTATCCAGTTGGATCAGAGGTGTCTTTGATGGGAGTGAGAAACCTTTCAGTAAGTAATTTTGTTGGAAGCTTTTATCATGGAATGTAGTTAAATGTAGTGACACTTCTGCATGATACAAGTATGTAAAAACAATGTTATTATTTTACTGTGCAAATGGTTATCTGATCACCCACTGTCTCTTGAACTTATGTTGTCTGTCTTTAGAAGGGCCTTCGAAAGGGAGAATGGAAGCCACATGGACAACATTATGACTTCTTAACACTTATTGAGCATGAAAGGCAAATGAAAAACACAGATGAAGAGGAGATGATTAACCCAGGTAAGAAGTCTATAGGCACATGTCATTGAAGAATGTCAGGCAAAAGAAGATTCTATTGCTTTTGCTTTTTGCTGTAAGTAGAAAGCAATGATTTGCTCTTACCTCATGTCCCACTGTATTAGCATAAAGTGGTCTTGATATTCTTTGTATATAATGGCATATCTTTGTAACCATGCTTGAAATGATATTAAAAAAAGCTCTCAATGCTTCAGAAACATCTTTAAAGTAATGCCAAAAATAAAATTTAAGGAGTGAACTCCAGACAAAAAAAAAAAATTGCTTTTTTTTAACAGATTCATCTTCGATGTGTGATGGTACTGACTGTGACATGACCATGCAAGGAGCCACAGGGACAGGGATAAAAATGATGGCAGAAAAAGAGGATGCAGATTCTGACATCCGAAATACAATGTTGGAGCTACAACATTCTCGTCTGTATTCTGGCAAGGAACGCAGGTCACACACCTCTGGTGCAGCTCAGCATTCAGAGGCAGCAGTTTCCACAAAGAAAAACGCAGAGATGGAAATAGAAGCTGCTGCCCCACAAGCAGGTGGCCATGCCAGTGATTCTACTGGTGCTCACCCTGCTCTTTCAGATAATGCTGAAATGAAGAAGATGGATAAACACACAGAACTTTAGAGTTTTACAGGTTCTGCACAGTACAGTGGATGATATGCTTTCATCCATAAAAATATGTCAGCAGAAGTGTATTCAGTGTCTGTGATCCCATAGTATTAAAATGTTGATATGTGTTGTGACAGTCTATGCTATGATCTGACAAATCAGCCGCCCAATAACTTTTATCTCTTTACATATTTGAATACATTTTATTTTAATTCTGTTAGGACTGAAGTTTACTTTGGGAATATGAAATACTTTGTATATACTCATTTATGGAGTGTGCAAGGATAGTTTGGGCAGTTGCCTCATTTCGTTATTTGAATTTTAGTTTTACTTGAAATCCTATGGCTGAATTTTGCTAACATTAAAGGATCTCCAGAGCTGAAAATTAGTCGCGGTTTATTCTCAAGCATAACTGGTATTTCCAGATAATATGTTTGTAACAACTGGCAGGTTTGCTGATCAAAATCAAACCATTCCATCACTTCTTACATTTACACGAAGGTATCTTTTGTTATTTAAGAGTTTACCTTGCAGTCCTGAGATATAACATGAACATGCAGTAAATCGTGTTCCTTCTTTTTGTCATTGTTTTGATATTTTTGTTACAGGTTAACAGAAGCTTCTGTGATAAGAGCATTTGACACTTGTGCTAACATTCTAATGCTGCTGATGAAAACAGCTGGGTTTTTCCAGAATTGCATATTTTTCATAGAACATTTTTGTTTGTTGTTTTTAAATACTATTTTAGGTTAGAAAGTGATGCACAGTTTGTACAATATATTTTGCAAATGAACTGTTTTTTTAATCAATCATCTTACAAAAGTTTATTTAAATAGATTGATATGATATTATTCTGAGAGAGAGAGAATGTGTGTGTATGTGCATGCACATGTACTTGAACATGCAAAGGCATTTGATGTGTCCGTTGAAATGAAAATATTTTTCGTTATTACTGCCTTTGTCCTTACATTGGTCTCTCCCCATTTTTGTTGAGCGGCCCGGTGGCGCAACGGTTAGCGCTGTTAGCGCCTGTCACCAATACAGTGAAGGTTGGCTGCCCAGAGTTCATTTCTCGTCTCGGGCACGCTGTTCTTTCTCTGCACGTGGCATCTGTTTACAGGGCTGGCTGCCTGCCGTAATATAGCCTCAGTTGCTGACACGGCGTAAAACACCAAATCCCCCCCCCCTCCCCATTTTTGTTTCTCTCTCTCTGTGCTATTTGGAATTTGCTTTGCTTAAGAACTGTTTTTTGCATTTATTTAATTCTGTCTCAAGCTTTTTCTCAAGTGTACTAGTTTTCTTTTGAACAAATGGTCAGAATGTTTAAACTTTATTATAAAGGTTACTGAACAAATTGTGCTGGAACTCTATTGGTATTTCGAACTTGACAGAAAGACAACTCATCTCTTTCAAAGACCAAATCAACCCATGTAAGACCAAATAGGCCCAATCCAAAACACAAATTCTGTATTGATCTGTCCAGCTCCTATTGCAAGCATTTATCTCTTTAATGCCAGAGCATTAAGACTAAGACTAAGAATATCAGTTTCCTGAAACAGCCTTAATAGCAAATTCACCTTGAAATGTGCATTGTCTGTGAACTGTGTATAAAGCACAGTTAAATTTGTTGCATCTGTTTTTGTTTTCTGATTTTGTTACCTTCTGTTAACACATAGAACTCAGTAATAAATTTAAAACAATAATTATGTTTTTACCATCAAGGAATGTTATTTATATTTAAATCAATCTTCTTTATCAGCAATTTAAACTATATTGGGCCAAACAAACTGCCAGAATTAAAAAAAAATCTACAGCCTTGTGCTAATCTGCGCTAATATTACATGTCAGCTGTGTAAATTTCTTGCAGAAGATTTGTCAAAATAAAGAAGTCAAAGTGCACCAGGAATTATATGTCTTTGCATTGTCACTTGTGATCCAAGAGTTTTTCATAGTTTGCTTTAAATTGAATACATTTTGCTTTTTTTTTTGAGGCAGTGACATTTTATGAGATGGTTTGAGTACTGCTGTAGTTAAGCATTCAACATCAATATAGGCTTTTAGGCAGTTTAAATCTTTTTCTTAAATGTGTTCTGAGCTTCAGGCTTGGCTGGACATTGGGAAAATTGAAATAGCTGTTAAGCAGAGACAATAGTATAATTCAAAGACCAAAACTGATTTACTTGAGTATTCCTGTCTTTATTACAATCGTTTGCCATGTCCGCAAGGCCTGTCCACTTGGTGGGTATTTTTATGGATGGGAATGAGACAATTATGCTCATCCAACCCAAACCAGCTCCATAGTCCATCTGCAGTTCATACATTCAGTTTTAAAACGGCCTTTGATTAAAACTGTGGTCTTAAAACCAAATTGACCAGTGATGTTTTCAATCCATTCAGCGGTCGCCTATTTAATGTGGTGAATCACCTTGTCTGAATCCATTTCCCCTTAAAATTACCTGCTAAAAGAACAAGTGGGGTGAAACTTTTTTTGTAATAAGTTTGATAAGCTCATTGAAAAATACAGTTTTCCACAAGCCCGAGTAAATATCCATCTTCTCTAGATACACTCCTACTAATTTTTTTTTAAACCGAAAACGATAATGACGTCATGTTTATACACAAGCCTAATTAACATGTCCTCAAATTTCCCATTGGCTAATACCTTCACAACACAACCATGTACAATTTTGACGTTTTGTGATGTTAACTTCTTTGTGAATGGTAATGTTTGTAAACATGTATCTCTAGAACGGAAGCAGGGTATTCCTCCATGGATTCTCAGGTTTGGGAAAACAGCAGAACTTTAACTAATCATTAGGAAAAAAATGGCCCCCGGTAGTCCTTTAAAACGCACTGTATGACACACCCCTCTGCACACAGATGTGTCTGACAAATAGCTTCTGTCAACCATACATTTGGCATGATGGAGCTCAAAGTTTACTGGGGTTCAACGCAAGGTGGTGTTTCTTAGACGCCCTATATTAGACACTCTTACACGCGCGAGCGGGTACACACAAACATCAAAACATTTTTTGTTTACTGGAACTTCAGCTTGATTTATTTTGAAGATTAATTTTTAAAAATTAACAAAATTATTTTTTTCAGAAGTTAGTTTTAGTTGTTTTTATGCATGTAGGGATGAGCTAGAAAAATGTGATGAATGTTAGGAAAAGAAGCTATATTGTTATTACTCATGATCTTCGACAGGAAAAGCTATAAGAGCTGGACATAAAACCCACTTGTAATAGGGATGGTGTTTAACTTCAGTGCAGTCCATCTCGACTGTTACCCACTGATACTAATGAGTGCAAACCAGCCGAGTATGTCAGTCATTGAGTCCAACCTACAGGGTGTTACAGAAAACTAATTATGCATGGCGAGATGGCAATCACAAACTTGCTTTTCATGAACTGGGCCACTCGACGCCAAAACACGGATGAGTCACGCTCACTCCTGAGCAGCTTCACTCCACACACGTGCGCCGCTATTCGAAAATGTAGTCCAGATTCAGCGACTGATACAGTCCTTCCTTTTATGAAAAAGAAAAAAAAAACCACAAACACATCGGCGCGACTTGGGAAGCGACAAGGAGTTCTTTGCGTCCGAATAGTGCAGACTCTGTTGGCATCACACCATTTGCCCGACGAATGTTCGCGGGTCGCTGAGTTTCCGCAGGCTGCGTCGCTGACCTGTGACCGCTGTCTCATTAAGTTACATGAGCGTGAAAGGAGATGGTGAAAGTCGAGCGTCGCGTGGCCTTGTTGTACAAATTAAGTTGTAGAGTTTGAAACTCTTCTGAATGACAGAACGAACCGCGTTTTGAACTTCCAAAATTGTACAGCTGCATTTTTGTGTCAAAGATGTCTCTGTCATGTGACATGTGTGTGTGTGTTTTTCTTTTCTTGTTTCTTTATTTTTCTCTTAACGCCGAAAGAGAAACCGTTCAAACTTTCAAACTGAAAATTTGCACTTTTGCCCTCATAATAATCAGTGTTTTCTAAGAGAATCTTTTAGCAAAGTTGTGAGCATACTATAGTTAGGACTGTCACCACATCAGACGCCAAATTTCTTTGTTGTCAAAAAACAAATTTAAAAATGACTTAATAACCAACTACACTATATTATAAAGAATATTTGGATCGCATTGGTCAGGCAAACTGCCCATTTATTTATGTCATCTGACAGGTGGTGGTGCTGCTTCAAACTTCACGGTGTTTTAAAGGATAAGGCTATTCCTTTTATATCAGTTTTGCGTCGGAAAAGAATCATAAAAGTCGAATACTTTTTGCTTTGAAGGAAAAGAGATGTGGCAACCAGTTCAGAAGGTTTGGATGATAGTCTGTAAGGTCAGATCATAGAAGTAAATTCTGGATTAGTATGTGAAAGAATTTGTGCATCTGATGCCAGGGAGGACATTGGAAACATATGGTACTTTGCCAAACAGTCATCAGCCAAGCATAATTTGCTGGCATTTATAAAGCAGATTGACCTTATTTCTAAGGACCACTGTGCCCCAGCCTCTAAAAGTACTCGCAACTAACGCAGAGTAATAAGATATCTTGATGGCGGTATATCTTAAACCCAAGCTTTTTCTCATGAGAGAATAAAGACGTGTTCTTGACCAGAACAAAAACAGTTTCAGTTGTTGAACCGTCGTCTTTGTGAGAACAAGCATCACATGGCTGTATGGCAAGACACGTTCGTGTGCAGTGCTGAGAGTGTTGTGACCTCTAAAATACACATCTGTTGTCACCGCAAGAAGTCGCTGCAACGACACTGTCGTCCTCAGCACACATGGTGTTGCCTGCGAGTCACTCACGATGCCGTCTGCCAGCATCCATAATGTTAATTGTCTGCAGCACGCGTGGTGTCGTCTGTGAGCACTCAGGGGGGTCGTCTGCAACGACTGGTTCTGGCTGAAGATGATGAACAAACAAGCAAACGCGCATAGAATTGTATACATAAACATATCCCAACCCAGCCCACTCACACACTCATGCACGAGCACACGCATACGCATACGCATACGCATCTAACAAGAATGAAATTCTTTGCGCTGTTGTAATATCTGAAAAGAAATGTGTTCGTCATGCTTTTCAGCATCAGGTGCTACATGTTTAAAGCACTCCTCAGTCAACAGTCTAGAAAAAGGGTCAGTAGTGGCATGTGTATCAAAGCTCTAGCAGCAACAGCACCGCCGGAGAGGACTGCTGGGTTTCGTGACCGACAGAAGCCGTAATTGCAACCGAGGACTGCTGCCCTGGCTTCCAGTTCCACTTTGTCGACGTAGGCAGCGGTGGAGCTTCAGCCAGGCTGCAACCTTACGTAGGACTGCGACACACAGACGGACACAATGATTCCTGGGAATGTTCCGGTGGACTGGTCTTTGGCGCTGTTCGCATCCCCTGTAATATGGGTAAGTTAGCAAATCTTCTTTATACAAAGTAGCCAGCACAGGCACTGGGTTCATATGTTTTCATTACCTTTAGATGAACAGGCGGAAAGTCTAGATTAACGATGAACCCAGTTTGTATCCTGCACTGAATGTGGCTCACCGGTGGGGTTAAAAAAAAAAACAAAACTTTCAGCTGGAGATGAATGTGTTGCATGTTGGTTTTTATTTTAAGATGGTGAGGAGGTCGTATCTTGAATTCGGCTGAACTGACTACCTGGTGAACTAATGAGAATGAATGCCATTCTGGTTTGTGGAGAAGAGTTTAAAATCAGGAGGGCCAAGTGACAAATGAGTGCGGACTGCTGCGGTTGGACAGCTCTGCGTCATGGATAATGCAAAGGACGGAAGAGACCTATCACGATGGGTTACAAAGTTCTTTGAGTTCCCTATTGATGTTTCGTTTGAGTTTTTTTTTTAATACTAAAAATAGAATAAGAATGATAAATGTTTAATGACTTCTGTTACTTAGAGCGAGAGCTAAAATTTGCCTTTCGGCGAATACTAATGAAGACTAGAATGAAAATTTAATGGACCTTCATACAGACAGATCATTAGATTGTACTAATAAGCGAGGACAGTCAAGCAGACAGCGCAAAACGACAAAAGCCCATTGCAAACGATTCCTGTGGAGTTTTTGCATAGATGATGAAAGAGATCGCGATTGATGCTTTTAAGAGTAAAATTTTTAGGGAGAGAGTTATTGGGGTGAGAGAAAAGGGGGAAAAAAAAGCGTGTCCTTCTCCAGTTACAAAAAGTCACGATAGAAATGCTCTCTTCCTCTGTTCTTCGTATTTTTAGTAGCATGTGGCTTGTTTGCCTTCAGGTTCTAACATTAATAAGCTTTTAAATGACTGAACTGTATCTGTTGACATTCTTTCGAGAAGGAAAGAGGAAAAACTTGCAGTTGACGAAGGTTATTAACAGAAAGACAGAAAGTGACAGTCGAAGTGAAGAAGAGATGATGACAGATAGGGCTACAAGTCATTAAAAAAACAAACTAGACTGCAATCACTGCAAAAAAAAAAAAAGATATAGTAATACGACTCGCCTGCTTTTTAATATTTTTTTCAAATTTAACTGTTCATGGATACCTTTGTTCTGCGTTTTTGGCTGACTCCTGGTCTAGGACAAAAACTGATCTTACTGTATGAAGACTACATAGGAACAATCTCTCCCCACCTTCACTCCAACAACTCTTCTATTCGAAACATGTGATCAACATTTGATCGAAATTAAAACAATTTCTTCTACTGTCCGCTTAAAGCCTTCATCTGTTTCGTTCGACAAACAGTCGCACAGTGCGAGGCGGGCTTTATTCTGCTCCGATATTTAATTATTTTGTGGCTGTGTTTGTAACATGTAGTAATGCTACATGTACTGCATATTTCTCACCCTCCTTTTCACGTCCCCAAGTCTCAGTAGCCAGAATGGATACTAGAAGCATCGCAGGTGTGTACATACTTTCCTTCTCATTGTTTGACGCCAGGTGTGGAGACGAGCATTCAGTCGCACGTGAATGCTATTTATCTTTCCATTCACTTCTCACTGCGCATTACGAAAAGAATCATTTATCAATGCCTTCTTCCTGAACTGTTCATTTTTATCTTTGGCTTTATAAATAAAACAAATAAAAAAAACCTCAACAAACAAAATCAATCTACTTGCCTTTTTATGTCTATCTGCCTTTTTTTTTTCGTACAAGAAGAATTTTGATACCTTTTAGGGTGAACTTTATCGATGGTGTCCTCGCTAAAGAACGAAAAAAACTGTCTCAAAATATTGCCTCCACCTTTTACAGACAAAGAACTGTCTTTCTTCTTTGAAAGACCTTTATTGTAAGTCGTCTTTGCTGAAGGGCAGCGTATGTTTGGAGGATTTGGGCTCTGAAGAGCTCATCTGTCTTTCCCCGCGTGAGAGTTTGCTAAGAAACGCATCCATTCGTAAAGAATAATCCAGCCTAAATTTTAACCGTAGAGAAAGATTATTGTTCATAATAATTAATAAGTGTCAAGGGGTCAATGTCGTTTTGTCCCGTTTTGGTGACACAGAGCGCATGTCTGTAAATCCGTGCTTGAGCTTTCCGATACAAGGTCGCCACAACTTTTTTTCGATACGTTTGTTTTGGAAATTTTTCTTTCTTTGTATGTTTACGTTCTTTGTTTATTTATTTTTTTATTTCTTTTGTCTTTGTTTAGTTTGGCTTTTTTGGATTGTCTTTTTTTTTTTTTTTTTTTTTGGTTTGCTTTTTTTAAAATCTTTGTTTTGATTGTTTGTCTATTTTTATGTTTGCTTTTTTTCCTTTTTTCTACATTTTTTTTCTTTCAGTTTTTGCTTGCTTTTTTCTATTTTGTAAACATAAGCTAAATGTGAATATTCGTTTTTACACTAAGCCTTTTAAGGTAAATCAAAGTTTATATTTTCTTTTTTGTAAAAATCAGTTGACTGTATACCGAAGTGTATTGACCCTAATCTATTTGGTAAGTCAGTTTATTTTTTCCTTTCTTTCGTTTTTCCTTCCTTTCTTTAATAATAGTCTAAATGTATATCTTAGTGTATGTACTCTAAGCTCTATGATGTCAAGGGTGTGTCCTATTGTCTACGTTTACCTGGCAGAACAAATGCTGCACTCGATGCCACGAAGCTGACCTCACACTGAATGAATGCGATTTACATGCGCAGATTTGATCGTGACGACGGTTGCTGCACCGGGATCCGGGAGCTTGGGCTGATCACGTCCATCACCACTGATGGCGGCCTGCTGGATCCATCTGCATGTTTAGCTCGGCTCGGACAGGCCACGATTATCGGAGTGCCTCCCATCCTCCCATACGTCCTCTCCTGCGCGCTTCTGTGTCTGGTGTAGAGTTTGGTCGATGCTGGCAGTGATCTGTGAGCTCTTACCAAGCCTGCAGAACTTCCCACGCTGACCACCATCTCTACAACTGTCAACAACAGCAGTGTTCTTTGATTTAAAAAAAAATCAGAACAAACCCAGACGTGCCTACCATCACCTACGCTAACCTAATCCATCCCAGCCAGTGCTCCGAGATTCCCTGTTCTGTTTGTGTTTATTGCGAGACAAATACCACACTCCCTGCTACCCCACCCACCGACACCCACACACCTCTATCTTTTTAACACCGGGGGACTTGTGTATAGATATCCAGATGACAGCGACGATGATGGAAACAAGGAGATTACTCGTTCTGTTAGCCGTGATGACAGTGTATCTGTGCGTTGGTGCTGCCGTCTTTAATGCCTTGGAGGCTGGCGACGAGAGAGGACGAAAGGATGAACTGGAGAGGAGCATTAGCTGGTTTATCTGTAAGTAGAATTTTTCTCTCCTTTTTCTGTTCCTCCTCCTCCTTCTCCTCCTCCTTATTTCTTATCTTGGCTCCTGTCACATACTGTCTTCCAAGCTTTGTGTTTCAGTAAAAAGACCATACATTAGGATCCAAACCGTTTACTACTTTTAAAATGATTCTTAATAATGTTTTCATTTTAGTAAGTTTATGTAAGTAATAATTTCAAATTTAACGCTAGAAGAATGTCTTAGGTTTTGACGTTCTACTAGAATAATAGACTTTTAATTTTATTTTTATTTATTTATTTTGACCAGCTTAGTCTATCAGACTAATAGTAAAAAAATCTCAGACACAAAAAGGTTTCCAGAAAATGAAATAAAGAGTAACGCAGTCAACAAAATATCATCATAGACACACAAGTCATAGGTCACTAAACAAAGTGAAAGAGCAGGACGTCGTTGATGTGAAAATCTGACGAACTAGATAAGGAGAAGGCAGTAAGATGAAGACTGTTGCCGCTAGAACTAGTCTGTCTGTCCTCATGCACACATAATCATGTAACTACAGTCACACTTTAACATTTGTGGCTTATATTTTTAGCGGCGTTGTTGCCAACTATAATTAATTATATAAATATAGTGAATAATGCGCGCGCGCACACGCACACACACAAAGAAAGTGCGCGTGCTCACTTACCCTGTCGGTCAGTTATTTACTAAGTCACTATGCCTCTGTCACGTGTGTTATTGTATCTTTGTCCCTCTCTCTCTCCCCTCCCTCCCCGTCAAATCACCTGTCTCTACTTTAGGTGATGCGTGTTGTTATTTTCGGTTTTCAAATGACCCCTTGTGATTGACATTTCTTGTTCTCTCTTCTGTCTGTCGTTTTCTCTACCAAAAGCTAACTACACCTGCGTGGACGAAAGTCACCTAAAGCGTCTGCTCCGACAAGCTAGTATGGACGGTGAACTCGTCTTCTACATCATCAACAATAAGACTCACCTGGACAGGTGGGATTTCAGCGGCTCCTTAGGCTTTGCTATCTCCGTTGTGACTACTATCGGTACGTTAAATTAAAGTAAAACAACAGATTTACTCCTGAGGCTAGACTTTTAGAACTGAAATCTCTATAGTTTCATGTTTCCATTTTTTTCTGAGGAGACAGTTTGAATGTTATCTGCATTAGAACACTTTTTTTTACAAGTCTTTCATTCATTGTCTTTAGGAAGCTCTGTGCTCTAAGAAGCGACAGGTGGGGAAGCTATACGTATAAGAATGTTTGTTTTATACTTTCTTGTTTATTAAATTTAAATTAGAAAAAACGATGAAAATAATTGAGATGATGATGATGATCTGTGCAAGGTTTCGGTAACCTGGCGCCTCACACGAATCCAGGCAAGATAATGTGTGTGATCTACGCCTTTGTGGGCATCCCCTTCATGATGGTGCTACTGGCAGGCATAGGAGACATGCTGATGGTGGCACTGAAGCGGATTGCCAATCTCAAGCTGTGTCCCAAAAAGCGACGGGTGAGGAGAAGCTGCACATCTGCTCTTTCATCAGGAGGCAGTAGTCAGTGTGTAGTACAAACCTGATGTCGGGTCCTCAGCTCAATTTTGCTTGTAATCTTGGCTGACTGCAGTCTTCACGTCTTCATTGCTGGTTCAAACGCACTCTCTCTCTCTCTCTTGTCCTTTCGTTCTTGTTCTTTTTTCTCTTTGTTTTTATTCTTGTTCTTCTTTTCTCTGGCTCTTTTTCTTGTTCTTGCTCTTTTGGGGTTCATGTCCTTGTTTTTGTTCTTCTTATTCATGCCCTTGTTCTTTCTTTCTCTCTCTTTCTTGTTCTTGTCATGGTTCTTATTTTCCTTTCTCTCTCTTTCTTGTGCTTGTATACGTGGTAGATACACACAATAGGCTTATTATTTTGTATTACTGTGTATTTTATGACACATTTTCTTGGTAACTGAGTACTTAGTAAATGCCATCTACTCTTATGTCTCTGCATGTCTCGTATCTGCTAACCCCACTACCCCCTCCCCTAGCACTAGCCAATGATGCGCGCACACATCCACCCAACCACACATCCACCCACACAAACCCACACACATACATATTGTGGACATTTTACTCACAATGTTGCTGAATATTCACACACACTGTAACACACAAAACAACTCTTCAGCATGTCATCGTAGAAACCGAATGCCAATGACACTTTGTTGATTGCGTGTTCGTTGTTGATTATTTAGATATTTATTCTGGGACTATGTATGCGTGTGTATGCGCGTGTGTGGTATGTGTGTGTGGGTAAACTTGTACGCTTGTGTATGTGTGTCTGTGGCACGATGATGTGTGTGTGTGTGGCGTACGCACCTATGGGCGTGCTATGCTCGTGCATGCGTGAACTGTGTGTGTGTGCGCGCGCGTGTGTGTGTGCATTAGGTTAATCGCATTCTCAACATGCTGGTCATCATCGTACTGGGCATCGTAGTGGGCTTCCTGGTACCAGCCACAGTGTTTCACATTATAGAAGACTGGCATATCTTGGAGGCTCTCTACTTCTGCTTCACTACCCTCTGCACAATTGGTTTTGGTGATTACATTATAGGTGAGTATCCTTCTGTTTTCTCTGTCAGTGTTTCGATCTTAATGTTTTAACACGACACTTCGTTTACTTTATTCTTTTCTGTTTCTTATCCTTTTTGTTTATTTGTTCTTCCTTTACCCTTTCTTCTTCCTCCAAGTCAGAATCGGTCCGGTGGTGCAACGGTTAGCACCTGCCACCAATACAGTGCAGGTTGGCCGCCCTGGGTTCAGATCTCGCCTCGGGCACGCTGTTCCTTCTCTGCATGTGGCATGTGTCTATAGGGCTGGCTGCTTTGCCGTGATGTAGTTTTAGATGCTGGTTTCAGCATAAAACATCCATTTCCCTACCTCATTCTTCCTCCGGTAAAAGTTTCTTTTAACGAGTCTCATTATCTCTCGTTTCTGGTGAAACCTACCCATTCCCAGACTCGGTAATTCCCAGCTTAGGGAGAAAGTTGCGTGTGACCAGTTTCAACACTATTCCAGTTCTCATCTTTCCCTGAAAAGCTTTCTTAGCATTAGCGCATGTTTTCGTTCTTTTAGTCATAGAAGTTGGGTTTTTTTTGTTTTGTTTTTTTTAGAAATGCGTGCCAAAGTATTATATATTTCTTCTGTGGTTTGTGTTGGTGATCGCCTGCAGCAAATCTAGACAGGAAGAGAACTAATGCTCCCTGCCATAATATTGGTAGTCACGATATGTTGAGAGTCGTGAAGAAAACCGCCGCCATGTTGGCTGTAACTGTGTGCAGGCATCCACGAACAGCGCATCTCTGAGGGCCCGCTACACGAGGCGTATGAAGTGCTTGCTTACATCTGGATTCTGTTCGGCCTTTCCTACGTCTCGCTCATCATCAAGTACATCAGTGACATTCTCGCTTCTAATGCAGAGCTAGTGGAGCGAAAAACTGTACAACGGCTTGAGGTAATCTATCTCTTCCTCTTTCTCTCCCCCCAGCCTTCTCCCCCTTCTCCCCTCACATCTCCGCTACTCCTTCATAATAGCTTTGGGGTTTATTTTGCTTTGACAATAACTATAGCAACATTTTCACAAACTTTTAACAATACTTAAAAAATTACAAACCACCCTCCAGGTATCATGGAGTGTCGTGTCGGTCACGTGGCCGAGCCAGACAAAGCTTACGTCACTTGACCGTTGCGAGAGAGGAGCGATTTGTGTGCGTGTGCGTGCATGCATGCAAGGTGTGTGTGTGTGGTTCTTGCTGTTGCTCTCCGTTTCCGTTTCCTTACTCTCCGTGCCTTTTTTGAAATGAATAGGTACAAATTAACTCTTCATCAATAATCGTTATCGTCGTCTCTTCCTATAGAGGCTTTACACGCGGGGTACCTCGAGCATCACCCCACAAATATAATTTAATTTTATTTCATAGAAGTGAGTAACAAATTCTTCAATCGCATCAGTCCTTATATTCTGATTCTGGCTGCTTTTTCTTCTCCATCTGTCAAACAAAACTCTTAGAAAAAAAAATAGATAAGAATCTGTCGGTTCCCAAGCCACTCACACCCACCGCACGCATTATAAAAGCGCGTGCAGCCCCTTATCCGTTAAGTCGTAGCTTACAGACTCAGGGACACCTCGTGACATCGGTGCCTGATGATTCCAGTGAGCGGAGCATTAACAAGCCGTTATCCCTCGCGTCGTCTCCTCCTCTTCCTGTAGCTTGTCAACAGACGTGGCCTGTGTTCCTGAATAATATCTACTGTCTAGCGGACAGCAGGGTCCACAGGAGACAGAGTGTCCTTTGCGGTGAATCCTGTCTTTGGCAACTAAGTAAGAAATATTGCTCTCCAGTTCACGCACGCATATCTTCCGCTACGAATACAAACTTTTTGTTTTTTTTTTTTTGCACTACATTCTCTTTTTTTCCGGTGCATTTGAATTAGGCTATTTAGCCGTCGTTTTCATTCAATGGTAATGAAGGAATCCGAACTTTTCTGTGGTAAAGCGAATAATCCTCGTATGAATAAAGCGGAGTGTGGCAATGTGTGCCTGTGGTGGCCCTTGAAACCTATGCAAATCTACACCGTTGGTCCGATGCTGACTGAATTTAGCAGGAATATTCCTATTGATTATGGCAGTTGTGGACTATACTTGGTTGGTTGCTCTCTGGAGCATGATTGAATTTTTGAGGTTCATATTTCCGTTATGAGATGTTTACCAGTGGCTCCTAATGGAAAAAAATATGCTACAAGAGAGAGAGAGAAGGGTGGGTGGGGAAAAGAGCAAGCAAGCTTTACTTGAAACGTCGAGCACCTGTTGCCGAACACAAGCTGTTAATCTGTAAAGTTAGGGAAGGGACATCAAGTGTTTTACTCTTTAACCCTGCATGAAGAGGCTCACGTGTCGCTACAAATCGCATTATGATAGCACCAAAGACAGTAAACACTATAGCATTCAGTCTTTGATAGCACTTAAAGTTAATGCTCGCTTCTCATATTTGGTGTATTTGTTTATAAGGGATTGTTACTCTATTGTACTATTTTAAAGTCTTTATTTCTGTGTTTTTAGACATCCCCCCAAAAAAAAAACCAAAACAAACAAAGCACTGAATGATTGATCAATCTATGTATGTGTGTGCGCGCGTGAGAGAGGGAGAAATAACAACTGATGGAAGCCACTCTTCCATTATTTATTTTTCTTCACTCTTCAGGTGGCGTCTGTGCAAAATTACGTGCATCTGAAACAGTAACTGGTTCATTTTCCATCTGTTTACATCTGCCTGTCCGTTACAAACGCGCCATTTCGAACAGACTCCTGTCGTCGGCGTCGGGGTGGGCGGATGGGTTGCCTCGCCCCTTCTATCCATTTGCCTTGTGCGTAGCTCAATTTCCGAATGAGAACTAGCGAGCTATGACCGTGCCTTCTGCAACTTTACATGCAGACAGATGCTGGAAAATTCCTTCCGTGAATTCAGGTTGGGACAAATGCACAGCACTTGGTGACGTACCAGACCTCCACACCACATGATGTTTCCTAGAGTTTTTTTTTTAACTAATCGTCTCCAGGATGCAGTGAATACCCTTGTTACCATTAGTGCCACACGTGCTGCTGGGGAACTGTTGCCACATGCAGTTTCTAAAATATGATAGTGCGACTAAATGCACCGAAAGCCCTCTGCATCCCTATTTTTGTCGAGCTCTGTCACAGACATATGTAACTTCTCACGCAGAATGATGACGAAACAAGAAGCGTGAATAATCAACATCAATGTTTTATATTGGAGGCATTGAGCAAGTTGTGTTTATGTCAACAGTTACTTTGGCAACGCACGTGTCTTAATGTCTGTCTTCGTGTTACAAAAGATCTGACAAAGTATTTGTCCAAAGACGATGTTTGACGATCGTGCTAAGGTGCTGAAACGTTGACGGTTAGTAATTGTTTGAAATTGCTGCAGAAGCGTTCATTATTCATCTGCACTGATGAAACTGCAGCTGTTACCGACAGAGGGCGCACAACGGAACTGTCGAGCTCGTGTTTAAGACAAAAAGACAAATACACAGATGAGGGGAGGACAGACTGCGTGACTAACAAGTAGTGTAGAAACCCCCTTTAGCTTTATTTCTAGATTATTCCAAATATCTGTCACAGTGTCAGAAGCAGTGTTATTTTCAATTTTCTCTTGCTTTTATAAGAGAATTATATATGATCACGGCAAACGAAAATTGCCTGAGGTGTGACAAACGACTTCGTCTTGAACCGTCCTTCCAGAAAAATCTAAAAGAATGACTATAAGTGAACAGTGCATCATGCACAGCATCGCCATTTGCATACTTTTTTCTCTCCAAAAGATTCACATTTAATCCTGTTTCTTGCAGAGCTGTAAGATTAAAACGAACTAGTCGCACTCATCTATTTAGTGTCTGAATATTTGATTACTGACTTTTGTTTCCTTGTGTATTTCGTCAAGAACGTAACTGCTTCAGACACCGTATAAACTATGCGCAGTAGTGTTGCTGATTTCTGTAACATTGACTTAGCATGTAACATCAAGAAACATTAGTATCACAGACTTAGACTTCATATTCAGCACAAAGGTCTAATAGCCGCCATGGCAAATCATTACTGACTTCCGGTACAGGCAAAAAGCGCCGCCTCCCTGTGTCTTAGAGATGTATTGTACAGTATAAAGATAACGTACTTTTTACTGTTTGTCAATTTTTTCTTTCTTTCTTTCAGTCTTTTTTGGGGGTTCAATTTTGCAGGCTGAAAAACGGAGACTGGGTAGCGAACTGTGGAAGTCTGGCTTAAGGAGTGCTTCTATAAACAGCAATAAAACGACCGAGTCCTTTGCACTTGAAAACGAGGTGAATGGGGTGGAGCTTCTCAGTGTCAACTACATCTAGAACATGTAGCCAGACATGGGAGAAAGTTTATGAGGGTTAGCTCTCTATGGACACTGGAGATCAGACCTGTGAGCCTTGAAGAGATGAGCCGAAAGCATGACAGTCATGCCAGGTCTCCATTCAGCTTTCATTAGCTGGTGTTGGCCAGAATTAGTGGGACAGCTCCACTCTTAACACTGGCGCATACAACCCTGTACAATGGGTATACATGGACATCCGTGCTTCTTGCTCAACCCCTCATCTGCACAGCAGTCCATGGCTCCTGCAGACCTGTAAAAGGTTTCCAGCCAACGCAGCTGTGGATGGTGCTAAAAATGTGCACTTGGTAGTGGAACAGTTGTTCAGCGGTCCATAAGTTTAACCATGGTTCTTATCAGTGTAAAAAAAAAAAACAAATCCGACTCAAAATGTATACTGCATTACATTTTTTGACTGTATATTTATGTTAATATTTTCTTACAAGGATATTTGAAAAGTAAAGTGAACTTCTTTGGCAGTTGGACAAACATCCAGTTCAGCAGCTGCGCCACTTCTATGACCAAAGAACAAAAACCTTGTCTGCACGTCTTTAACGTCAACAGCTTGTTGTATATGAATGTGCCACTTCAAATTCAGTTTTAAATAAACACTGTTTTTCAGGTTACATATAAAATGAGTTGAATCAAAAGGTGTACCCAGATTTATAGGCTTTTACATGGCCATTTATCCGGCTCGCGTCACTAGTTTGTCTGTTGGGTCGTAGCAATGAAGCGAGGCAACATGGGGAACTGAAGGACATGCGACTTGTTTCTGAAGTCATAAAGCAAAGTGCAGCCCCTGCAGATGTTTTAGCCCTAGAGTCATAGTTATAAGACAGTGGCAAATGTCATATGATAAACAAACATGAAGCAGTGTTCACAAAGGCCATGATACTGCTTTATTACTTTGAAAACAAGACATTTTTCCTTCTGTTCATCATTTTGCCCTGGGGGAAAGACTTTTCTCTCGTAACTATATGACCTGTGAAAGAGACTGTTTATAACCTTTCTTACACAATTTTCTCTGCACAATAAGCTTGTCGTTCTTTTGCTTTCCATCCTTGTGTTTTTTAACAAGATACATGTCAAATGTTGAATGTCAGTTATAGAGACAATATTAAATGCAAAATCATCCTGAGGAATTTGTACTTTGCACTCAGAGAAGAATGAGTGAGCAGGAGTTTTGAGTAAATTTTAGTTGCTTAGACATGGATAAAATGTAAAATAATAGCACTCAAAAAATATTCTTAAGAAAACAAACAAAAACTTTTTTGGATCTGCTGCACATCTTAGAAACAATTCAAAGCACACTAAACTCTGATCGATGCAAATCCTGTAAACCATTATTTTATTACGTGAAACATTATTTCAGTTTAATTTTATTTTGTACCCTATGGATCAAGATGTAGATAATAAGATTGATTATTCAAGACAGCTGTTCACTAAAAATAAAAAAACCTGAAAACTTCAAAACAAATATCTAACAACTTGCACAATATTCATTAAATATGAAATGTAAACATTTTTTAAAAGGGCATAAGTCCTTACCTAGTAGATGATCAATAGTCTGATTTGTACATGAGTTTTTAGTATGTCACCAGATGTACTGATACAAACTATTATTAAAAATCCACCATCTTCATAACACATAACATAAAAACATCAGTAATGAAGTATTTCCAAAACAAAGAGCTACTGATAATTCAATTTATTAACTCCTTGTTGGTTTTAAAACCTGGCACCTTAACACTTTAAATATTCAAACTTGTCAGTTTAAAAACATACCTTCTTGTCATATGAGGAAAAAACTTTCAGCTGTGAATAGTAAAGGCTAGAAGATTAAATACTTTTAATTAATCACTGCAAATTAAAATCCCACATTTCATGACGATTAGAATGATGACTCTTTAATTTTAATACATTCAGCCATCAATAGTTATTTGCTTTCAACACTGTATTTTATTGGCATGATATTTCTAAATATCTCAATCATTAACACAACCCATGGTTTCCCAGTCTTATGAATGATAAATTAATTTACAAAATAAAGTTATGTACTACAAAACAGCAGCCTCTTTGTATTCTCATATATTCAATAAAGAACATGCATTATTATTTTTATAACAGCTTCAAACGTAAAGTTTAATTTCTGGCACAAAGAAGTTAAATTCCATACATTCCACAACTAAATGTCTAAATGTGTAAAATGTTTTAAATGTGGACCTGAAAGGTAACTAAATCCAATCAATACTATTCATCATCATTAGTAAGAACTTTCTATCATGATATAAAAGCAGTTCATTTCAATATATATCTATTCCATGTGTCATTAGGTGGACATTATGTATGACTTGTGCAAATTTGATCTGTCAACTCTTATGTTTTTGGACCTCGAGGATCATAGGGCATAATGCTCCTTGAGTCTTCACCATTGCCACACAACATGCAGGACATTTCGTACTCCTGCAAATACAAAAACGAACAATTTTCTTTTCAGGTATGGAAGTCAAATTGATGGTTGAAATAAAAATTTCTGTTCATATTTTTATACTTTATTAATGTGTGTTTTTGCCCTTTGAATTCAGCTTTGGTGCTATAGGGAAAGACTATATAAATGTGCTGTATATTTTGGAACTAGGGGGTGTGGGTGGAGTTTATAAGTGTGAAGTGTATTCTTGAAGTGTAGACAGTTAATCAATGCACAAAATCAGGAAAACTGAAAATAATGACTGTAGTACTATAAGAATAAATATTTCTGTATATATATAACTGAATAAGCCTAGAGAAAGTTGACACAAAGAATTATCAATTCCATCTGCTGTAACAAAAGAAAAAAAATCATTTTCATGTCAAAATTACTGTGATACCTGATATTCTCCTTCAACTTTGAATGTATATTCATGATTGGCTACAACATGATTACATTGGCTGCACACATCTGAAACAGTAAACGCTCAACATCTACATACCGTGGTTATAAAGAGTATGCTACACCATTCATTCACTCATATTCACAGTCACAATTTAGAGCTCCGTATTTAAGTAAAGAAATACTCTGGGTGCAAATTCAAAACATGCATGCAACAAATATGATAAAACCAGAAATCTGCAATCCAAATGTGCCAGAAATGTGCTGCAGTTCTTTGTAAGCTCTTTGCTCTGAAAGTGACAAGTTCAACTAAAGAATGTGAAACTGATTAAAATCAACATGGCTTTAAAATTGTTTGCAAGTTTCTGAAAGATACTTGACTGATTCAGTGTTTAAGCATTATTTATTTTTATTTTTGTTGGAGTTATATGTACATAATTATATAGAAAGAAAGAGAGAGAGAGAGCCATAGTCATTGTTAACAACTCTTTGAACTACCACAGTCAAAAAGGAAAAGTGTGAGTAAAGAGAGAAATGCAACTACTTGTTTTAGTTTTTAAATAGTGCTGCATATGTCTATGTGTAAATAAATGGATACACATGACTCCAATGATTCATTTTTTATTTAGTGTACATACATACGTGTTCAGTCACCTTAAGCTGTGTAAAACTTACGCTGGTATGTGATCAGTTCCTCCTCATCCTCTTCTGTACAAATCCTATTCATGATCTGCAAATCTTTGGCACTACAGTTTTGACACCCAGCATAGTTCAGCAGGTATGAACCACTTTCAAGACATGTTGTTTCCTGTTATTTGTCATGGATTAGCAAAGGGATATATATATAAATGAAAGCATACATATAAACTTACTAACACACACACTCATATTTGACATACTACTTTTCCCTTCACCAGTTCTAGTGAGACTGAAAGTTGTGTGATTTTAGCAAGAAGGAATTAAGATGTATCTGTTATCTGACGTTAGTGCATGGTCATGAAGTTAACATATGTCCCCCTACACTATAAGAATTAGCACAGCAAATTCCCCTCCTCGATCTAGCTGGCAGGTATGGGGAAGGTAAGGTAGCGAGGGAGAGGAGATGGGCACCACCCTCATTTAAAGCTGGCCCCGAGAAAAGTGAGGTCTCTAACACCTCATCTCTCAACGACCTGAAAAGGTTGGGGGATGACCTTTATCTTTTTTTTACATTATAGGGAGGGAGGGAGGAAGGATTGGTGTTTCATGTGGAATCAGCAACTATAAGACTCTATCACGGCAAGGCAACCAGCCCTGCAATACACCATAAGGAAAACAATGACTATAAATACAAACCAAGAATTTGAAGAAGGAAAATTAACCCTCTTAGCACGATAGGCCACGATCTGCTCTTATGACCAAAGAATAGTAAACTGTTAATTTTCTTGGATTACTGCTGTCATCAGAAAGTCGGCAATTTTAATTTTTTTTATAGCAAAGTTCCAGTTTTCTCCTTTCCAAAAGTTTATTGGTCTCTTGGTCTAATGTTTTACCTGAGAGCAGCAAAGTATATAAACAACTATCACCTTCTAATGTCTTAAGAAATACGCCTTTGTTTTATTACGTAATTATATTTTTATGATGTGCTTAGAGCCTATAGAGGGCTAATAATAAAGTGAATACTGAATGCGGCAATGATCTTGACAGCCATTTCTTTACAAACATAAAAATGTAACACAAACCCTTTCTGGAAATTCTTCTTTAACGCACTCTAAGCACATTTCGTTTGCTCATCTAAACTGTATGTGGACGGTTACATCCACCCGTTGTTAACAACTGTAACTTTCGTCCGACTAAAAATGCTTTCACTGCTTTTATCACAGAGTGATCTCCCCTAACGAAATGCAGACGACAGATTACAACACGCCAAAACATTTAGTGATACTCTTCAAAGGAAGAAAGACTTTGCGACGGTATTCAAAGCAAATATTATTTTTCATTTTATAGCAAAATTAAGTGAACCCTAAGATTTTCAGTTTAATTTCAAATGTTTTTGAGATAATACAATAATACAGTCAACAGGTTCTTGACAGAATCTTATGTATGGTGAAATAGAAACGTCAAATTTAGCGTCGGTGGGTTAAACTATTTGCACAGCTGTAATTCAAGGGTTTACTTCACCATCTTTCAGTGGATGACCTTTACTCTTTCCACCATTAACTGCTCTAAACATACCAAGCTATCTGTCGAGTGTCATTATAGCCAGATCTTACAATATTAATTCGTTTCTTATAATAGTTCCTGCGAACATTCCTCAACCGCGATATCGGACTTATATAATGTACACCTTTCACAAAGACGTACGACACGTACATTTTCATTGTTTTGCATGGTGCTAACATTTCTTATACAATTTTGTTTTCCCATAATAAAACATTAATACTTGAAAAATTGCTTTGTTGTTTGAATAATTTTCATGTAATTCTGTCTGGTTCTCACAACATCATGCAAAGCAATATACTTGAATAACAAAACATTAATCCCAATAAACAAAGGACATATTTATTAATATACACATATTATATACATATAAACTTCTTGAATAATAAAGTCAAACAGATGAAATACAATTAAAATATTGATATGATCACAGTCTGCTTTTACCAAGGGGTAATGCTGAATTCTGGTGGTGTAAAATCTTAAAGCAAAAGAATTGAAGTAATGCTATATATGGCTGAAGCTGGGGAGCCATGCTGGAGAAGCTGCACTTGGAATGTCAGTTTTGTGCTGACCACATGCAATCTCTATCAAAAAGCATCAAAGATGTACTAAAACAGCACAAAGAAATGAGAACAGATAAATCAGCTTTACCAAAACAGTATAAAAGTCAAAAGTTGTTGCAAATACTGCATATGAAATATTTCATGTCGTCAACAGCCTCTAACAAGAAAATATACACAGCAGTAATCAGTCTTGGCAGAAGATAGGTTTCTTGTCTTTAGCTTTTGGCAGCGGTGTGGTCAAGAATTATTTAGCACAATTTTTCTGCTATAATATTTCTCAACATTAAATGTCTCTGCCATTATTATGTACAAAGTATCCACATCTCTTCACTGAAAACAAAGTACAAAAGTACTACTATGATAATGTAGGACAAAGCATAAATAAATGTAAAAATTCACAGAATAAATGAACAGTTAAAAAACCACTATAAAGTTTTGACAAATGTTACATAAAGTTATCAAAATTTTAAATTACCATTGTCAATTTTTAGAATGGCTTTAGTGAACAATAGTCAAAAAAATCTTTTTCAGATATCATCGAATGTTACAAGTGATCACACAAATTTGTATGTCTTCCAGAATCTCTAACCACAAGTTACAGCTTTTAATGTTTGCCTATGTGTTGGAATGTTTGACTAGACATAAAAAGACGTTCACATGCAGGTTATAGGAAGAAGACATATTATGTAATGGGCAGTTTTGTTTGCTAACCTTTAGGACTTTTTATACTAACTTCTTCATGATATATGTGAATGTTTGTAGGTATTCATGCAGATATGTGCACGAGTTCTTGTATGTAAGAATTGGCGCTTTATAAATATATCTTATTATTTAATATTATACATGAAAAATAACAAGTCTACAGACAGATGAAAGATGGCTCTGTCACACTCTCTCTCATATGGTAACATCATAAATGATTTCTAAATGTATTCTGTGTAGTATATATTTTTTAAATTTTGAAGCTACCAGTAACGTCTTAAAACAGATAAATCTCAAAATAAAGAAGCTCAGAACAAAAAACAAAAATAAAAAATGAAACAAACAGCCAAGACAGCCAAAAATAGCTGAACCCCACAATTTGTCAAGCACATTAATGTTATGAAGTATCCAGCTCAGACATAAGCAGAGGAATGTTCCAGTCTTCTTTCAGCGCTGCCTACAGATTCATCTCTACCTTAAAAAAAAAGGCTTATTGGGTAAATTTAATGGGATGACATGAAATATATGTGAATCAAGCCCACTTGCATATGGCAATTCACAAATTGTTTTAAATTTAAAGATCTACACACTTTCACTTCTCCTTTGGCAAAACACTAATCCTGATGCCAGCCTGATAAAAATTTGTTGTGGAGATCAGTTTGCATAGTTAGTTTTTTCCCACCTTGTAGCATCAAAATTCATCCTTTTTATATTTTGTTTATGTTTTGCTGCTAATGGCTTCTATCTTTCAATGTTGCTTACTAGATTTTTATCCTTTTTCTTGTGCAGAGGTTTTCATTTTCCAGACCATATGTAGAGCAGGCCTTCTTTCTTTTCTGTATTCAAACAGAAGAATGGGTTAGTCACCTCTGAGAGGAAATTATTGCAACTAACCAATTTCTTTGAGGCCATCATCTAGCCAAAAGTGGATCTTTATGAGGTAAGTCAGTCTTAATGGACATTTTGCGACCTTGACGAGCAAGGTTCTCTGTACCAGAAATATTTCCCAAGCGGCTGCCACGCTCTCGATGTTTAGTCTCCAGCGTAGGAGTAGGAGCCCCACTCTCACTTTCCTGAAAAATAAAAGTCAACATTTTTAATGTATGTTTCAGATATGTCATAGTTGTGTAAAGAGAAAATAACAAGATTAATCAGATATTTTTGTCAGAACTTGTGAAGGAATGATAATTCTTCTGCAAGCCTGCTTTGTGCTGATAAGGTTACTAGAAAATATCCAAAAATAGGTGAATGTAATCTAAGCAAAATATAAATATATGAAACACACACACATGTAGAAACTCAGGCAATCTTTACTTCAGATAGTCTTGAAAGCAAGCAGTCTTCATTTACTTTCACATTAACATGCAAATGAAGGGACAGTAGATTATATGATAGAGCAGTGTGTGCCTATAAGAGTTTTATATATAAGGTGGGTGCATGGCTACACACATATGCACTGCTTTGGTATACATGTATGTACACAATAAAACATGGGCTGTTTGGCCTAAGTTTGTTATCTTATGACATAGCTTTTGTTATTCAAGATTGTTTGATTAAATCTGAAACTACATATACTAATAATTTTATGGTACCAAAAGTATTACTCATTCCAGACTAAATAATAAACTACAGTATGTGAAATGCACCATTTCTGTCAGCTGCATTCTAGTAATGCCTCAATAAGCATTTAAAGCAGCAGTAAAACTTACATTGTTAAGTTGCCTTAAAAGCATTTAGAAGCCTAACTAGAATGATGCTTATTTACATTACTATTTATTATACTTACACTCCATTTATCCTGCAGCAGCATGACAGAGAGCAATACATCATCCACTATTCTACATTTGTTATCAAAACTCATCTGTTATATATATAATTATATATAATGTTGACTCCTTATATATATATATAAGCACACACTTTTAATTCACCTATTAAGTGGAATCATTCTTTGATGCATAGAACGTAATGCAGCTTTTGTTCAGAACGGAGCTTTTCAAAGGGATAATTGAAGGTAGACAACCATTACAAACTATACAGTATTTTCCCCCATCCCCCTCACCAGTCATTTCCATTACCTTTCGCTCTCTATGTATATATATTGTGTGATTTGGTAAGTTCTTGAAAACAAAACCGTTTTCAAATATAAAGCAAAAGTGCTGCTCACAGTTTGGGAAATCAAGCTTACCATCAACAGCTGGTTCAGTTGTATGAAGGAAAGTGATTTAATTATTGTTTATTATGTAACAGGGACAAAGATGATATAATGTTTTAGACTAAAAATAATTGTGTAGAATTAAAAAATTCATTTTCTACACTATACTACATGTGAATGAAAGCAGTCAGGGGTTAATTAAAGATAAAGGTGCTTAAAAGCGTAAAATGCATCTACATTTGGTGATTACACGTGAGATACTAAATAACAGTACTTACCTGGACCTCCTATAAACAGGTAAAGACAAGGTATCACTTTAAATTTCACATAGAGTGAAATATATATATATCTGTGGACACCAAACTACAATTTATTTTGAGGTTGCTTCCCAACAACCTTTTATATCATTTAAGAAAAAATACCATTTAGAAAAATTCTAAATGCAAGACAGGCTAAAGTTTCGTATGCTTTACATTAACCTGGAGAACTTTTTCGTGATCTACTTGAGAACAAATGAGAAATGGCAACATGAGAAACAACAAATGAAAGAAAAAATACATGAACTGAAATAAGGATTTTATGCACAAAATTTTATACATAGATTATTACCCTTGACTGGTATCAGAGAAGTGACTATGAAAATTTATATTAACCAGCTTTGTAAGGCATTAAGCGCCACCTCTGATGCATTGGGTTGCTTTGTAAATATCCCTTTCTCAATGGGACCACAACTTGCAGTGTCTCATTCTTTCCCGAGTCAATTTCTGAAATTTAGTTCTCACGGACTTAAAGTGCAGCTGAACAAACTTCACTAAATTAAGAGCTATGTTGTTCTCTGTCAGCCTCATCATGCAATAAAGTGAGGGTTGGCTGTCCTTGGTTCAGCTCTTGTCTCGGATACTCTGTTCTTACTTTGCATATGGCATCTGTTTACAGGGCTGGCTGCCTTGCCTTTGATGTAGCCTTAGTTGCTGGCTGAGCGTAAAACACAAATTTCCCTCCCCTCTCCACTGAGCTGTTCAGGGCATTTCACTGGCTCCCAGGTAGGGCACATGCAGAGTACAAAGTGGTCTCCCTTTCTTTTCAGTGCCTGAACTGAGGTAGTTTACTTGACTACTTAATTTGCTCTATTCACCAGGTTAAACCATTATAGTGTCAAGATCTCAAGATGCCTTTCTGCTTAGATTTCCACTTTAAGCAAGCAATATTTGGACCCACAGTTTGGAATTCTCTGCTAGTGCCCTTAAGGCATACAGACACAAGGAACTTTTATAAATTAAAAAAAAAAAACTTTTTATATCAGACCTTTTCCCAAAATATTTAACATATTGACTCCCTTGCACGAGCTTGCATATGTATATTTATGGAGGGTGTAGTGAGTAGATTCTCAAACCATAATTAAAAGTATTATTATTATTCAATGAAAACAACTTATGCCCCACTCTGCACGTAAACATGAAACCATATGATGTTTTATCTATGTGATAAACAAAATGAAAAAATTTGAATAAAATAGGAGGAATATCATAGACTTTGTGTGCATACTTGTTTTTGTGGATATGTGTTCAACATATATGCCTCTGCACAAATATATTCATAAATCTACAGCAGAATCAATAAAAACCAGCACTAGAAAAGCATTTTCAGACAACACACCATCAGTAGATATCTACTGGCTCTATGATAATACAATAGTATTCATTCATATGTATGCTTTTGGACTTGCTTAGCCTAATATCATCCCAGCCTGCAAGAACTCTTGGGTCCCTCATGGGACCTCTTCGGGAAGAAAGTTGGGTCCCTCTCGGGTTTTGGAGGCGGGACCCTAAGGGGACCTCTTAGGGAATTCCCACGGGTTCCCATGTTTTCCCACGAAAGACCCACCCACCTTCCCACCGATCACCCATGAGAAGTCGTGTTTTCCCATCAAATTCCCCACTCCCACCTTGCTGCATCCCTCACCCTTTCTCACTTTTACTTACACTGGTACACAGGCTTGCACACCATGAAGAAAACATTCAACAGCTTTTCAAAATCTCGTTTCCTCACAACCCATAAATAGTAGGCAAGAGATATCATTAAACAATTTTATTATTTACAACAAAAAACTATTTTAACAGTTTATATTATTTAAAGCATTAAAGTTGTTTTTGAACATAAGCATTCATCCAATTATTTACATAAAAATTACAGTCAATAATTTTTTACCCCATGAAAGTTATTTTTGAAATAATTATTTATAACATAAAGTCAAACAATTTACATAAAAGATAGAAAAATATGACACCAAAAATCGATCCATGAGTGGTGGAATCCCTGTAGAAGAAAAGAAAAAAGTTACAATGTATTTACACATTTTGATTTTTGCTGTGTAAGTAGAACTAACCTCTCACATAGATGAAAGCTTAACTCTTTCTTTATGCACTCAACACAGGTGGCCGCTCACTTGTTATGCAGTATTCACATTGGGCTGATGCATTGTTGTAATTTTGTTTAGGCCTATACAGCTCGTGGTTTAAAAGAAAAACTTAATAAATAAGATAGTTTAGGCCTTTATGAATACAATTATCTCCCTTACATGACGAAGGACGTACGTTTGAACGAAAGTCTCGCCGATATTCTATACTGGTGTCCAGACACTTAATCCCCAACGCTTCAACCTTAAAATGAAATTTTAACTATAAAAATTATGAAGCCAGCGAAAAATTTAATTGCAATTCAAATAATTATTTTCATATAAACATCACAATAAGTTTTACAATTAAAATACTTTAACTAATGTTGTAGATGTTCAAATGACGTTGAAGTTAATAGCATGATTTAAATATTATTAATGTATTTCAATATTTATTTTAATTGTAAAACTTATTGTGATGTTTATATGAAGATAATTATTTGAATTTCAATTAAATTTTTCGCCGGCTTCATAATTTTTATAGTTAAAATTTCATTTAAAGGATGAAGCGTTGGGGATGAAGTGTCTGGGGATTAAGTGACTGGGAACCTTCTACACTACCTGTCCTTTTCGATGGTACACATTGTGAACATCATGCATCTGAAACGTCGAATAACAAAAGAAAGAACATCCCAGAGGATATTCCTGCTTCAGATGAAGGAGAATTTGGCCACGAATGGTGCAAAAATGGTTTTCATCTGCTCCCGAATTTTTTGTTTGAAATGTGTAAAAAAAAAAACATTTTCCAAAACTTCACATAATATACCTAATTTTGTTGGATTATCATAAAAGTGAGTTCACAAGCAAGATTACGGTAAAATTGTTCCACTTCTAAACATTTTGATCTGTCATAATCAATTTAAATTGCTGTTCTATCTTGTTTAGTTATTTTTTAATAATTTTTTGAAAAAGGGTAAATTCATGCGTACAGGGGGGTTTGACCGCCTTTAGCCTTGTGTAAAGAAAGAGTTAAAGCTTTCATAAATCTACTAATTACTAGTGAGATTACAAGAACTTGAAAAAGAGTCGAATAAAAAGATTTTTAAACGGTAATGTCTTGATGGCCATTTGTGTGTATAAGAAGTTTTGGATAATATCTGAAAGTAACCAATTAATCTTTAGTACAAAAAGTAAAGTAAATAGGCCTACTGAATAAATCCACGAAGAATAAAACAATGCTCACATTAATAATTTTAACTCGACAAACTCATTTTGTAATTCCACTCACCATTAGATGGCATCACCCTTCGAATCATTCCTCAATCCATGTCTCTTGGACTGCAGCTGTGCACAAATAGAAATTGTAAGGTAGACTTAAATGCTATTGTACACAATAATAAATTTGTAAATGTAGAGTAAATAATACTGCTATTCACTATTTTTTAAAATTGTTCGGAAACTTTGTCCTTTTAAGTTCATATTGACGTACACCTCAAAGAAATCAAAACCAAACAAAAACTACGCACCAATTAATATACTTCTCAGCTGAAGTGACTGGAAACTTTTTCTCCTTTGGTTCCACTGAGCCAACTCTGAAGAAAGCAGCCGTTTTAAAATTCTCCGCACGAGAGGTGCTGAACCTGTTAAAAAAAATCTGTAGTTGTTTCCACCATGTAAAATACTACAATACAAATGCAAAATAAATTAATTCACTGGATTGGGTAAGTTTAAGATATAATGCTGAACCCTACTCCACTGATGAGGGATCAATGGTTGCATGATGAATATAGCTACAAACCAGACCCAGTCTCTTAAATAAACCCTAGTGGGACTTTAGAGAAAATAATGGCATTAAGTGACTCAAATCACCAAGTTAATTAAGAGTTTAATCAAAGCTATTCTTTATGAAAGTAAAACAATTTTAGTGGTCATAGTTAATAGACACACAGACTGCTCATTTTGACACCATGAAAAGCAAGTGACAGAATTATTTTATAAATAAAATCTATGCATATAAAATACTACATTATTTTGTACTTCATAAAATGTGTATTATTTTTAATGCAATATTACACTGACCACACATTCTTGTCAGGAGAGTTAACCTGTAAGCCGATGCTATGCCTGCCTGTTTGTTAAATGGTTTATCAAGACTGTAAAGCAAAACATACATATTAACTGATATATTAGCTAAAGTTAAAGGTAACATTTAAAAAGGTGTCTAGTACTAACACATTATACTTAAATGACATACCACTTTTGTTCTAATTCCTTTCTTCATCAGCTCCTCTTTCCCCATATTTTGAAGAAGCAGGGTGACCTGATTCAGTTTGTGAACTACATTCTGTAGTGTTTTGCTCTGCTCATCAACTTTGCTGAGAACTCTGTTCAAAAATGTATTTGAAATCAAAATATTACTTTTAGTCTTAAAAGTAATGACAAAACAAAACTATGGATGCAGGTCTATTGACAATTTTTTTAATTAACAGAAAATGTTTAGATGGATATAATAAGGATGTGCATGTACACCATTAAAAACACAAAACCTGTGCTTGTATAGTGATCCTCATGAAATCATAGAGGGAGACAAAATAAACTTACTGGTAAAATTCACTGAGCCAGACCTAGTCAGTGTGATCTGCAATTAAAGATTGTTATAATTAGTTCTTTTTGTAAATCATGTAAAATAAAATGAAAAAATGGCATGCAGCATTTTAAGAGAATAGAAAATATATGTGATCAGATAAGTGATTGTTAGAAAAATGACAGACTTTGACAAAGTTCATTGCATAGCTTTGGATTTCATACATTTTGTTTTAATTTCAAAGTGTATAAGTACAAAAATAAAATTCTTTCTTTTGCTTTGCAATAATTTTCCAAAATTTTAGTTGTTCAGAAAGCAATGTGATTGTCTTGTTGCTTTCCCCTAGAATGCACCAAGACGTTTGGTAATCGCAGCACCACTGTTATTGAGAAAGCAGACGACGAATTTCAAGCATGACTCAATGAGTTCATGTCATAGATTTCAACTTCGAAGTTAATCATCAATTATACGAGAGATTGTGTGTGTGTGTGCTTTACCTCTTGACTAGTTGATTTGAACCCATCATGCACTGTCACCTTGCTTCTGCCAATCGTATTCTCGCTCAACATTTCGTTTCTGTAATTAGTAAATACGTGCAATTAGTAGGCAAGAGATACGATTAAACAATTTGATTATTTACAACAAGAAGGATATGGTTAAACCATTTAAATTATTTACAGCACATATAGAAGACAGCGTCATGTAAAAGCGAGTTGCCAGTGGATGTATGTGTGAGACCTGCCGGGTACAACACGTGAAACATTTCACAAAAAGCACTACAATACTTATATATGATCATAAATTATTCATGACTATCCACTGTTATAAAGTATAGTTGTTTTAATGGCATCTTTCACTTAACTTTATTAAGACTTACTTCAGAAATCGGCGGTGTTTCACTTGAAGATGGACGTACAGTTCAAAATGTCCGCGTGCAGGTCAAAGTAAAACCGGCCGATGTGACCTTCCTATGACCCGTACACGCGGGGAGTGGGTTGGAAAACAGCGGGTAGAAGGATGCGACACGATCACGTGGCTACCAAATCGAGAGCGGCTGAAGAAAAAAAGCGCGATGGACGCGTCCGTTTAGGATCGAATTACACGCTTCCCATCCCAAAGTCTCACTTCCCTATCGGGGCCGTTCAAATGCCCAAAGCCCTTGCACGCTGGGATGTCTTTAGGTTACAGCAGCTATAATGTCAATTTAAGGTCCCTTAAAATGATGTGGACAAAAATCAGGTAAAAATGCCTTTAGGCATGACTAGCACATAGATCTGTAATTTGTATGTTATGAAAAAAGAAATTTTAAATGCCTTCATGGAAACTCATTCAGAGTAAGAGTGGTTCAGCAGCTGATGCAGTTATTGAATAATCTAAATTAGCAAGGGCCATTTATCAGTCATGGAAAATTTTAAGTGAAAATGAATGTGATCTGAATCAAAGGGCCATAATGGAATAATTAAATTTAAAACATGCAAAAAGAAACAGACTAGCAAACTCTCAAGTGCTCCATTTGCACATTCCTACGTGAATGGCATACTATGTGCTGGAGATGTTCAAAATGCACTACTGCAGTCTCTGCTCCCCTTCCCACAACACAAGCTGGCTTGTAGCATGTAACAGCATGCAACAACTTACAGCTAGAGACACATCTACTTGCACACATCATGTGACAAAATTTATGCTGCCACTGTGTGTTGAGACCTGTGCTGACACAGACACCTGTGTCTGAGCAGACAGGGGCTGTAACAGTATTGTTAAACAGAAGCAGAATTTCAATTGCACAAATTTTTTTCTTCCACCAGGTTTGTATTTAGCCTTGTCAGACATTACTGTTTGCTGCATTGTTGTCTGTTCTCCAAATTTACATTTTAAAAATGGAAAGATGTTGTGTTATACTTTGTTTTAGCTTTCATGTCAATATTTTTATCTCATCACTAGTTAAAAACTTTTCTGGGGTTATTTGAGTTATATCTCCCATCAGCATCATTGTCCTCCACAAAGTACAACAGCAAAATTTACCCTGTACTTGATGCCATCAGAAAGGGTTATTGTGTATGTGGGAATAGCGCCCTCTGGAATGCTGGGTAGGAGTAACTCAGTTGAAGGTATTTGGTAGTTCTGGATGTTTTCCATTCTTCTTCTCAGCATCTTGTCAAATTTTGTCACTGAAAACAAAAAAGGTATAGAATCTGTAACACATTAACAGAGTGTAAGACATTTGCATCATAGTTCTATTGTTTTGCTTATTTGCACCTTAGTTTTACTACATGTAACAGAGAAATATGGGGTAGTTTGACCAGTCTCCCAATTCTCACCACAACTTAACACTGAATGCTGTCATGGGTATAGTTGTTTTAATCCTGTGCAATCAGATGATTCTGGTAAGATCAAAACATACACATTCCTCAAAACACACTACTCGATGGGGTAAATCTGTCTCTTAGACTGGCCCTGTCACTTGCTACTCCACCCTCTTATCCCTCATACCCCAGATTTTCTAGAAAGTAGCTCAGCTGCCTTGCTGTGTGACACCCAGCCATCTCCCTCTATCTGGGTGAGCCATAGGACACGGTCGGTGGACATCCCATACTTACCCTATTGTGACTCCCCTATGTACATAGTGGTTTCCTGTGTGTACGTATGTTTATCAAGCCCATTCTGTCCACCCTGTACTATATATATTGTAAACATTTTTTGCAAAAAAACTGCATATGAATATTTTTTTGTTCTCACAAGAAGATAAAACCTTTACTGCTGTTTTGAAATGAAGTTGTTTTATCAGGCACCAGTTGAAAAATAGGTGCAATGCCATCTTTGCCAAGTGTAACTGCTTCATATGTGTATGTAAGATGAACAGGTGTATGGGCCAGAACTTGAGTCCATGTGTAGTCTTTGAGAATGAAAATTTTCTGTGAGAACATGCTCTGCTTTGTGGTAACACTAAAACTGCAGGCGACAAGGAATTGGTTGCCACAATAAAGCTTTTACATGCTACAGCTATGCTTATAGTGCTATCTTCATGAACTGTGTGCAAGCATTTGCAAGGCAACCCTGGTTAAATTATCATAAAATACCTCAGTTAATTGATCACCTTTTAGAAATATATTTACCTAATATTGAAATTTTAACCAGAAATAAATATATTAGCTATATTAAATCAGGCTACCTGGTTTTTTGGAACTCTCTGGTACATAAGATCGCGATTTACGAAAGCCTGCCCAGTATGGAAGTAGTTCTTTAAAGACTGCAACTTGAGCTTCATCAAATAGGGAGGGCACCACATCCTTTCCAGCCAAGTATCTCTGCACCGCTTTTATTGTCTTTTGATGGATGTCAGGACTGATGTCAATCTAAATAATTATCAAGAATATAATGAATCATAATTGTAAAGGCAATCTTTTGGAAGATAAATGTGCACCTAATAAGCTAAACTACTTACAAAAATTCATCACATGCAAAATATTACAAATTGTTAACAAGTTTTATTTCATGTTCCAGTCTCTTTATTATAGGATGTTATACATAAGTTCCACAAATAAAGGTCTCCAAAATGGATTTTGAATTTTTTATTTTTTTTTTTAGTGTGACCTTGATTTCCAGAGAACATTTTGTTTTCTTGTTATTAGTGTTCAAAATTAGTATTTGTCTTGTGGTCACAATGCTTTTTCTCATGGCAGCTGTGATAAAGGGACTGGTGACAACACTGTATTGTAATACCTGCAGTGGTGGTGAATACACAGACTCCAAGAAACAGTCCATTATAGACTGTACTTTCCGCTTCAGCATCTCCTCATCAGAGTACGCATGGCTGCAATCCTAAAATAATAATATAGACATTGATTTTTCCAGAAAACATTTATTTTCATCAATTTTTTGTATGAATATTCATCAGTAATGTAAGACCAGTTGAAATTGTGCATCACATCATGTGTGTACATGAATATATATGAAATGTTCTGTTTAAACTTTTGTTATAGAATATAGGGGGAGTAAATTAAAAGAGCTGTTCTTCGACCTTTGCCTCCTGAAAGCTTACCTTAAACTTTTGCACCTCAATGTAGAAGAAGAGATCCTTGTGTATCTGTGGCATACCATCCACTTCTCCATGCTTCAGTATGTACTTGTAGAAATATAGCATGAAAATTGATAGCTGGCCCGCTGCAGACTGAGCTAAGGTATGCAGGAACTCATTCTTGTCTTCACGAGATGGTTGTGCCCGACCTGTGACCTGCCCATTTATATTTTTCATATATCTTTATTCATGCTGCTGTATAATTAGAAACATATAAAGGAACCTAAATGATCTTTACTTGCTTAATTCATGCTTTGAGTTTTATTTCATAGTTTTGTATGATTTCGAAAAAATTATTGTTATAAAAGATGTATCGTCATTTCAGCATTTTAATTTTCCAAAGGTATCTGTCCTTCCATCTGCAAACTCAATAAACATCATTATTATTCAAGTTTATAGTATAAATAATAAGCTCTTCCTTGAGGGGTTAGAGTAGACATTAGCAGACTGGGCCTACTATCACAAGTACTATAAAAAATGTGTAAGAGAATTTTTTTCTACCGTCGGTACATTAAAGATCAATTAAAAATGATCGTAAGTGCTTCAAAATGTTTGACATATCACTAAAGATAATGTGCTCAGTGCATCTATCTACACATACAAACATTAAGATAGAGAGAAGAGAAAGAATGAAATAACTGTGTTTTTATCTTTTAGTATTTGTAATTGGATATTGGTGTCTAAATAGGTATGTCATGCACAGCCTTTTTTTAAAAAACAAATTTGACAAGAAGAAGTGCTTCTGAAAAACTTATGTTATTAAACATTTTCAGTAATTGTATTACTGTAGCACAAACACAGAATCGTATCAGATACCAATAGAAAAGTTCACCAAATATTTCCCCAAACCTGGTAAATACAATCAGATAATATAAGTGAACTGTTCACATTTTTTTTTCTTGCTAAAAATAATTTTCTCCATTCATATCACAAATGCAGTAAGTATATCTAGTTTATATTAAAATTAGTCACATTTTTCAAAACAACTTATCTTAAGATGTAAAATGGTCTATAATTTGTCATAAAATGCTAGCTTTGTTAAGTGAACCAGAACATTCATATATCACATAGTGATAATGTTTTTTCAGTCTCATATTCAGCAGCACTTTTCCGTGATTTATTTTGAGCTGAAAAAAATGTATATGCTGAAGATGTATACTGAAAAGAAGTATCACACAAGGCACATACATAATAAAGCATTATCTGTGCACCAAAGCAATGAAACTGCCAATAGTAGCTTTAAACCCAGACCAATTTTTGTGGTCATTTTTAGTGATTATATGTCAGTTCATGTCACTGCAACTGCTCACCAAATGTGAAAAAAATGGCATTATTTCATGGTCTTTTATGTCCATGTCCCATAGGAGAAATTCCTTGCATGTTAAACAAGACTTTAAAAAAAGAAAATGATGTAAGAGGAAAAGTTTTATGAAATTAATCAAAGGCATCCTTCCCTAGATAAGAACTGATAAAAATGACAATAATGATTAAAAGTAAAAAAAAAAAAAGGTTCAAGCAATAATTATGAAATATGAGATGTGTATTATTTAAATAAGACAATGATAATTTTTATATTATTTTGTTACTGTATCAGAATTTTCAAATATGCTTCCTTATGGACTAACCCTTCAGTGCATAGACTTCTCATTCTTCTCACATTTATAGGGGAAGAGAAATAAAACAAGAAATCCTTGCACTGAAGGGTCGGTCCATAAAGAAAGCAATGACAGAATTTCACAGATCAATTAATAGATATCAAAAAGACATTTCAGAGCTTCACATCTATGTTAGAATATAACCCATGACACCCAAACATCTAAAGGTGAAGAAGTGTAGGTCCAACAGGATGCAATATTCACACAAGCATTCAATTGTATAATATATGTGTGCAGTATGTCCATGCTGGCAGCAATAACGAATGTTACAATTTGCAAAGCTGGCAGAGTTCCTTTTAAAGCAGCCATCAGAAACACTTATACCTTGTTTCTTCTGCTTCTTCGTTGGGAAGGGAGGGATAAAAGTGGGGTGTCAAAAGTTCTGCTGGACTGAGGCTGACCCTCAACACTGGCCAAACGTGATGGTGTGCTCTGACTGTCTCCCTGAGTAGGCACACATTCGCAATCAGCCATCACAAAACCTAATAATAGCTATCTTATGTTTTGCAGCTAAAAATATGACAAGTAAAGAAGCAAATAGTAACAAAGATATCCAAAAGACCTAATGGTGCAGTTGTGGACTGATTGACTTTACCAGGATTTATACTTTAAGGATAAGATGGTTTAGATATTTTTAATATTACACATGAATCCGTTATTAGACTAATCATTACCTTATCTTCAGTAAAATCTAAGTAGTCACATTTACTGGGCAACATTCTTCAGCTTAGTGACACTGGACAATTACAGCAATATAGCAAGACAATAAAAGAGAGGGGCAAGAGACCAGGCTAATCATAATATCTTCCTCCCAGCAACAAATCAACCCATCTAGAACAATCACTGTAAAATCAAAAACTGTACAAATAAATTAGTATCTTTTATACAAGCATGTCAAACAACTTTTTGAGCATCAGTAGATGAAGCTTAATGTTTAAAGCTGCAAAAGGATTATTAAGATTGGTGTAACTGTTCACAGCAAACACCTCAAGATCTTCGTTGTGTGTGAATTGTAAGGCAAAGAGGAGGAGCATTCTCTGCAAAAATCTGCTTCCTCCACCCATTTTATTTTTCTGAGACAATCTCATTCATATTGTTCTAATGAGCAACTAATTGTCAGAATCACTCAAACTACTAGAATGTAATTCTTATACAGAAAAGTGCACTCCATCACACAAAAGCTCTTTACAATATGTAAACAGACCACCAGCAAAAGGCATTTCAGCCTCTTATTAATGAAAATGCACTGCAAATGTGACATGATACATAAATATCTGAAACAATATGCTGTATTTAGAAAGTGTTCAGACATACTTTGGGGGGAATTTTGTTAAGAGGTATTAAAGAAAGCGAGAAAATTGGCATTGCAGTCGTCATAAGAAGCCATGGCATTTAGTATCCTCCTGCAGGAGATTATGGTCAGTATGCTGCTGACATGATCCAAGACACCCATTTACCTTGCCAAAGACAGATTGAGAGGACTCAGACACCCGGCTTTCAGGAATCTTGGTAAAACCATTTAAAGCTACAAACTTCACCTTCGTATCAGACATTGTTTTGCTGGGCGATTTTGTCACAGGGGAAGGCAGAGGACGAGAGAACTTTCCTACTTGCCCACCCTCAAACAAGTTTACTTTCACAGAGGTGAATTCCAGTGTGCCAATTTTCTGTACACCTTTCTCCTCTTCATTTTTGTCTTGTTTCTCTGAGGGGTGCTATGGAAAAAGTTTTGAGAATAGTACACGATGGGAGACAAAAAACACTAAAAGCTTCCAAAAAGGGATTCAGATGAAATTTAAACAGTAGGATTGTAGCCAGTAAACATTATTCAAACAGACTAGGAAAAAATACTTTAAGATAATTACCTAAAAGTACTCAAGTACTTTGAGTATTTTTGTATTAAAATGTGCTATCTCTGTTATTCATCAAAATTTATTCATATTTCCTAAAATGAACTATTTAACTGCAACAAATATTCCTTTAAGTGGCAAAAAGTCAAATTTTCAAACTTGTAAAAATAATATAAACTATTTTGAGAGAGGCTAAGATGTTAAAATGGACTGATCCTCATATGCAGATACAGTGTTATAATGAGTGGTAATAGTGCTTATGGTTATTATTCAGTGCTGGAAAAAGAAAGCATTCAACAATGTTCACAGTGTAAAAATCAAATTAATCCAGGTCTAAGTATTCCTTACTTAGGCATCATTCTCTCCTCTGAAAACTTCTGTCATTGGTCCAGTGTTGCAATAGTTAGGTTCATTTCAACAACACATTAGATATTTTGGAATCAGATATTATGCAAATTGTTCTATCTTTACATGAGATATCTGCTTACAAGATCAGCTGCTTCGTTATGATAAATGGCTTGATGTAAAACACCAGGCTGCCATTTCACCCCCTCCCCCCCAAAAAATGAAGGATATATGGTCTTCTTGGTGCTTTAGCGGTCCAATTTCTAACCCTTAAAACTGCTAAGTGAAAACAATAAAGCAGATGTGTACAATTATTGTAACTAATTATGAAATAAAATTCATAGAATCTACAACCTTGCCACGACTGGCTCCTTTGCGCTTGTGCCGAGTGGAGAGCAGAGACTGGTCTGAACTTGTTCGCAACGTGAGCTCAGCTTGAGACATGTTAGCTAATTCTTGTGGCTCAACACCAAATTCCTCTGCTTGATGCTGAAGAATAACCAAACAATTATGGTGTTTATTATCTGTAAATGACTGAAGGGGAAAAAAAAGTGAGATATAAAGCAGACTGGTACCCAGAATCATGGCAAAACTGACTGAAACATTAACTTCATAATTTCAAGCTCTCTGATGAAATCTGTGGCTTTCGAGTCTGATCAAATGTGACCTGCTTAGCTGACCATAACATTGACACATTTTCACTCAAATCACAATTTAATATCTGAGATAAATACTGGAGCACATTAAGAATGACATACACTGAGAAATTCTTTGAATGTTTCTTCCACCTTGGACAGCACAACTTTCTGAACTTCTTTCAGTGTGTTAGATTTGGGGCGATCATTTTCTGTAGTTACCATTTGAACAATATCTTCATTCAATGGTATAAACTTCTTTGAATGTGGATCAAGGTATGTCCTGCAACATTAGTTTAAATTGGAATCAACCTAAATCTGAAGCTTATGTTTCTTGTATAAGTTACAGTCAATTCAACTCACATCCAAGTGAAGAAACATGAAAAATTGAATTACAATTATTATCAGTGAAGCTGAATTTTGTTTTTAAAAATGTTGAGACTAAAAAAGAATGATCCTTTTAAGTGAAAGCATGAACTGCCCAATCGCAATCTAGCAGTACTGTTCCTATGTGGTCACCTGCAACTAAGCACAAAAACTGAGCTTAACACATCATTACACCAAAAATAATAAAAATATTAATATAAACTTTTTTTAAATAAAATATGATATGTCACTTTACACTTTAAAGCTCTAGCTCTTTGCTCTGCTAGTTTGAATTTTTTCCTTCTGAGTCTTTTGAGTACATCATCCTCTCACTTGAAGATATGTGCAGAAGCTGCTTCCTTCTTTTGCTTGGAATCTTTGGAGGTCATGAAGGTTTCAATGTCTTGCAGCAAACTTATCTGGGGCTGTATGTCCTTCTGTGCATCAGTCTCATTCAGATACTTCCGAAACATTGACATAACTCTGGAAAATTGGTTTTAAACAAAAAATCAGCATTAAAAAGTCTATAGCACATATGGCAAAATAAGGCAGGATAAGAGTAATATTTTTAATACAGTGATACCTCGGTTCTCGAACATAATTCGTTCCGGGAGGACGGTCGAGAACCAAATTGTTCGAGAACCGAAGCAATGAAACCCAAAGGAAATAATGGAAACTGGATTAATTCATTCCAAGCCCCAGAAAATGCCTATTTACTGGCCTAATTTGTATATAATATGTAGAAAAACATGAGTCTCAACAAGAAATAAGAAATAAAAGTGTATTTATTAAAACAAAAACAAAAAACAAAAA
The DNA here is from genome assembly GCF_003073045.1 of Pomacea canaliculata. NCBI lineage: Eukaryota > Metazoa > Mollusca > Gastropoda > Architaenioglossa > Ampullariidae > Pomacea > Pomacea canaliculata. The sequence goes on along the minus strand of NC_037597.1, from coordinate 22,606,630 downwards.
ATGTACTGTACAGTACAGTAAATTGTGTTTCATTTACTGTACCTGTACCAAACTTTATGGCAGGAGGGAATGAATGCGGAGGGAGGAGGGAAGGGGGATGGTTATTGTCACTGATGACGCAAGCAAGGCACGCTGGGCAGAATGAACGCCATTCGGCTCAACTCGGCTCATCTCGGACGTTCGGATGTTCGAGTTCCAAATATTTGTTCGAATTCCAAGACAAAATTTTCTCGAATTTCCTGGTCGAATACCGATTTGGTCGAAAGTCAAGGCGTTCGAGAACCGAGGTATCACTGTATATACTCAAAACAGATTATGAATGATCTGATGTGTTCTTAGTATAATTTATGAATATATAGCACCAACTGCATTCGTCCACTTATAATGTTTATTAATTGACTGCAGCGAGGACAAAATTTAAGAAATAAATAACACTGACTGCCGGTTGCTGGATAACTCGTGATATGTAAGTGGTTTTTCATCCATTTCTTTCATCTTCTCTTCACCAGGTATATTATCCTGACTCTTCTCTGCATTCTGTATAACAGTCACAGGACTATGTCTATGTAAGCAAGACAAGTAACCAGCCACAGTTTAAATATATTCACAAAAAATAACTTATGTCACAAAAGTAATACAAAAGCCCTATTCTGGTACAAAAGATTTAAAATTGAACTGTCAAGAGTACCAACATAAAACCAAGCATTTTAAACAAAGATCAAAGATTTATGAATTATCTCACAATTGCTTTGCTGTTTTTCTTGGCTTCCTTCTGTCTAGCATAAGCTGCCTTAATTGCTTTTCTTCTTTCACGCTCCATTTCTTTCCGCCTCTCCAATCCTTCCCTCTTTCTTTCTGCTTTTCGCTCATCGTCGATGTCTTCAGCAATAATGAGAGCCTTCTGAAGCCGTTTTGCTCTTTCTGATGCTCCAGATCCTGGGTACCTGTGTTTCACATTACAGCTTATGTTTATTGTTTCCAGCAAAAGCATGGATATTTCTATTACTGGAAAATATAAAGTACAAAATATATTTTAAAATTTCTATATCAATAAACAAAGAATTTAGGGATATGTAAACTCGATCCCTGATTCTTGAGTTCTAGTCTGAGCAAAACTAATATACATTATACACATGTATGAATATAAACATTTTATACGTAACATTGCTAATAGGGAAAAGGAATTTACTAAATACAACCACAACTATAGAGGGGAAATTTTACATGCTGTGAGAAAAATGTGTAGTATCAGTGTTCTCTTTATAATAATAAACATTTCTTCATAGGCTTTATAGCAAATCAACACATATGTTTTGTAACTGTATATCTTTACTGTGACTTAATGGCATCATAGGACAATAAACCAAAGCATTCTCCTACAAGCAAAACTGTAGAAAGTAAACAAAAAACAAAAAGAGACCCATAACCATGCATGGTATTATGTGTTGCTAAAAAAAATGGACCAAAATATTATTCAAATTATATTCTGAAGATGGTTGCAGACATAAAGAAGAAGTAGCCCCCAAAACCATTCAATGAACTTGTAAGTTTTATATGAATACATTCCTAGAATGCATGTTCAGATGATAACAAGTGTTGACAGAAGTTTCATGATGCATTTTATTTTTTTAGGACAGTTCTACTAATTCTGGAACCAACACTGTTATAAAGCATGAACATATAGCCTTTAACTTTACAGATCTCCTACAACCAGTTTTTAATATGACAACATTTTATAAACGGAAAAATCACAAGCTTGTCAGAGTGCATCTAGCAAAACAAGCTGAAATATAACCGCCACATTTACTGAAATACTGTATAAGGAACAAGTAAATGAACATGCTTTGCTACAGGATGTGTGCAGGCATTAAAATCATTTACTTCCACACCATGCTACTTGTAAACATGAAAGACTCTGTTAAAGAGCCAGAAAATTAAATATTAAAGACAGCAAAATATTTCACCATCAGACCAAAAAGAAAAAAAAAAGTAATACAGAGACATAAAATTACCAAGATACCAAAAAGAATGAAAAAAATACAAAAACACATAGTTTTCATTCAGTGGGCATCAAACAAAGAAAGCTTTAATTGAAGAAACTGCATATAATGGTCATCTTAAGAATTTTCATATTGAAGTACAAAATACACTACACCAAAGCAGGTACAGCTTAAGCCAAACCACTTAAATGAAATATTTGCATGCAGCATGATTGCATAGAAAATGCAGTCATCACACCCAGGGAGATAGTTACCTGACGGGCTGTAATCTAGAGTGACAGGAACAGGCAAGATGAACAGGTGAATAAACAAGATAAGCAGGTGAATATAGGTGCTAAGCAACCCCACTCATTCAGAATTGTCACCACTCATGTAGCAAGTGAAAATATGCATTAAGTGTATGGAGCATCACACAACAAAAAAACTTAACATTTAGAACACATACTACTACTCATTACTACTATAACTGTATTCAAGCAAAGATAAATCTTGGGGTTATTTTAATTCTATTTATTGATATGAAGTTGCTCAAAAGTTGATATAAAGGTAAATAATCAAAGGAATTACACACACACCCTACACATTGCAGCAAAGTTTATAAGATTTGTGTTCTTCTTTCCTTGAACTAATCTTACAATTCTTAAAACAAAACAGAGTTCTGAGCATGATTTTTCAAAGGGCTATGAAACTAAAAACCATGGAATCCATTTTTGCATCTCTGTTTTCTTGACTGAAAACAAAGGGGCAGACCTAACCCTTGACTGAAGCTGACTTAGTTTAAGTGAACATTATCATTTTAGATCCCCACAACAAAATGATTAAAAATCTGCCTTAAGATCAGCCATTCAAATTTAAAATATACCTTCAGCTAAAATCTTCAGATATTTCCTTTTTCCCCTGCAAGACTATTGTAGGGAACAGCAAAACAAACACAGCACAAAACTTTGTTTTCATCTCAAATATTAAAACAGAAAAGAAAATTCTCCTTTTAATAAGTACAGATGTAATAAGAGGCATGCTAGATGTTGGTAATGGTTCCATCTGTGCACATGGATAGGTCATGTTTGATGTAATGTCTGAATGCAGCTGTTATGTTGCTGGTGAGTTTAATTCAGCCTGTCTGAATTTAGAGCAGCATCATACCAAGAAAGTCAAACTACAGATACCTTCTAACCCAAGGTCGAGGTCTTTTGATTAGAACATCCTGGTCCGTGACAGTTATTTCAATAGCATCTGCTGTACTTGGTGGACTTTCACCTCCAACACGCACTCGGCAGCTGAGAATTGCAAGATTACAGTTATCTTTCCTTTATCTTTAGATCACTATACTGTTATACTAGTTAACACAAGCATCTAAATTTTACATAATGCATATGAAAATAAGAATGTTTTTAAATAAGCATTTCTACTTACTCTAGAAATGCCTTGAGATCCTTCTTTAGGTACTGGATCCATTCCTTTTCTAGTTTCACTACAGCCTGCACCTTGGCAGTGTCAAATACTGCTGCCTCAATGAAGTTTCGTGCTGCTTGCAGCATTTTATGTATATTCAGACGTTCTTTTTCTGATAATTCTAAGGACAAACATAGGGAACCAAGATCAACATCTCATTTTAAAAGCAAATTTTATGGTTCATAATTGCATGGGTGTCTAATTTTTTTTGTTTGCATATCAATCTTTCTGACTGAAATCTATCAAACAAAACTTACCAACTTTGTGAACACTGTCCTCAGACAGATATCTGTTGTAGATGGACCAAGCATGACAAAGACGGAGCAGTCGATCTACTGAATGATCTTCTGTTGCTCCAAATTCTGTCACATCTTGCCAGAAGAGCAGGCAGGAAAGGAGATGCTCATCATCTTGTCGTCTGATCAAGGCATAAGTTGTCATCAGCTACAATTAAACAATATTTACCTACCAAGACAGTTAAAGTGCACTGAAACTACATATGGGACTGGTTTGTTCGTAAGTGGAATTGGCAGTGGTAAAAACGCTGCATGCATTTTTGAAGTCATCTATAAAGAATGTTATTCTTAATCTACATTTGAAAATGTAACCCCATAACCTTTCAGTTGTTGGTGGGGCTAGTTTTCCTCCATGCCTTTTCTTCCCCAACCCTACAAGTGATTAGGTACCCATTCAACAGCTGGGTAAACTTGTAAGAAGTACATGGCACAGAATGGTTTTCAAATCAGCTCAAGTGTGTTCCTTCACCCTCAGACTCTGCTGCACTCAGCTCTCTGCTTCCCCCAATATTTTACCTCTTCCCTTACAATTCCCACCTGCAATTTCAAATGTCTTCATAGCTACTCCGTCAATACACCCAAACTGAATGGTGTTAAATAAACTAACAAATGGGGCAGAGACCAAAAAAAAAGGATTAACTGGTTTAACATGACTTATTTTTCCTTTATTAAGGTTTTATCATTATATATATATCATTAAAAAAAATGTATAGTCATGATACTCAATTTCATCTGCAGCTACTGATTTTATAGCCTGTACTGCAGGCCATTTCTTTTTAGTTTTTTCTTGACTCACTGAGAGAGGTACTGCTGGAAAGGTCCACCTGCAATCCGGTCTAGAGCCAGAGCAAGGAGAAATCTCTCCTTTGAGGATCTGAAAATAGTAAAACCAACATGCTCAGAAAAAAATGAGATCATCCCTTAAAAAAGAAGATTCTTCATTACCTCTGGGACCTTTATTAAAGTCATAAGATATCAGAAAAAAAGAATGTCATAATATTCTTGTATAAATAATGTAGGCTATAAACTCCATATGATACTTCAAATTCATGTACAAGATTTGTTTTGGTGGGACAATATTAGGAATAAACTTTTCTACTTCTATATTAAATTTTCACTTTATTCATCATTTAACATGAACCATTCAACTATTTATATAAAAAAAAATATTTTCTTTATGACATGCTAAAGATGCAGCAAACCTCCACTCTGATATTCACATGTGTCTGTCAGTAGGTGTTTGATCTTTTATTTCTTTTAAAATTGAAACTTTATAATTCTTATATATAATACAGTTTTGTACGTTTTCCTATGGTTCTTATAGTACAAAACTCATGTGTTAATAAAGCTGATTTAAAAAGAAATGAGATTAGCATTAATCTATCTTTCATGTAAAAATTAAAAGAGACATCTACAAAGTAACTTCTATACCAAGTTTTACTATGTTAAAAACAACTGAAGCTTCAAAGTCAGACGGTGCACTCTATCACTCACCTTGCAAACTGAATCCGTCGACTTAAAGAGAAAAATATAAACCACTTTGATAACAAACATGGATCTATGATTTTAATAACAAAACAAATAAAATGGAAATCTGTTCAAACCAAAGTAGTAAAATTACTTATAACCTGGATAGAAAAATGCAGGAGATTAAAAATGTTCTGTATACATTTTACTGAATGTTCTTTCAAGAGTCTCTATGGCCAGCCTGTAAATGAAGAGCACTATCACATCTAAGAAAGGATAACTTTCTCCTTTGCAAAGCACTTGCTTATCACCACTTTTTTGGCTGAACTGATTAATGATATCAGGCGGTTATGTATGCACTATAGCCCTGTGCCTCATGCATTTTTTTTTAAATCTGACTGGGCAAACTACTGTTGGTAACTCATCAAAAACTGTGTGTTGATGTTATGTACATGTTTCATGGTATTGCAAATGATAGCATTTAAGATACACAAACAGAAGCTGTTATAATGTGAACACTATAAAACGTTTACTTTATATGTGCTGACACCAGACTCCTTCGCAACCGGCTGGATTGACTGGACCTGTTAGGGTAGGCAGATGCCATAGACATGCTTGACCCTGCTCGTAAAAAATTTCCTCTGGCTTCAGAAGTTCCAATCTAAATAACGTAGAGAAAAAGTATCTCAAATATATTGCCACCACAAAACTATCCCTTTATTTTTACAATTTTGTTCTGCATGCTTTAAGAATGTCTGAGAAACTAAAATATGTCTAAAATAATGAATTCTATGACAGTGACTAACCTTCGAAAAAGAAAAATTTTTGGCTTCTTCTGGAAAAACTGGCATGGAATGTGCCAGTGAGATGGTAGGGAACATGGTGAACTGCTGAGGACTACGTTGACGCTTCATCTCTGTGTGCAGATGTAGTTCTAGGGCTTTGGCATCAACACTAACAGAAGCAAACACGAACTACATTCAGCATAACACAAATAATAAGTCTTAGGCAGATATCTTACTGGCATGTGATACTGGACTGTCATGCATAATTAATAAAGTGAATTTGTATCACAAATTTCCCTTTCTCAAAAGGTTCTATGTATTTTACATAGTCCAATAAATGTCAGCAAATAAACAGAGAGGGGCAGATCAAAAGACATAAACCAGTCAGAAAAAGATGCTCACAAAGCATGTCTGCAAAGCATGAGTTCACAGTTGTATATAATGATGTAAACTTTGTTAGTGTGGTATTCCAGCCAAGATTAGGCTCTCATGCTTTACAAACATAAAATAATAATTAAAAAATTCCTATAGCTCTCTCTGTGAAGTTAATGGCAAAACCAGGCCATTCTTCTGCTGGATGATGTTCATTGACCAAGACGTTGATGAGACAGATCTGCAGTAAAGTCATTTAGTTAGATCGATAATCAGAAACGTAGATCAAATCGCCAGGAAAACGTCCACATGATCACAAAATGAAAACTGCAGTACAATGCACATGACTTTCGCACTAATGTAAAGTCGATCACAGGGACATTGTAAAAATGAAGAAACTGTGATGGTGGTAGCCAGAGAAGACTAACAGTGATGAGAGAATTGATATCAGAGAGACACAAGAGAAATAAGAGGCCACAGGCAAGTAAATAGTCCAGCACAATGCAGATGATATCATAAAAAAGTATGTCAGTACAATAGCCACAAAAAGCACAATAAATCCAAACAGAAAACAAAAACACAGAGAGCTGGCCATTTCAAGCCTGACAGCACATGAAAGCACTCCATATTTCATGATATCCTGAAAATCAAAATATTTTATCGATTTAAAAATGCACTGAATGAAAGCTTGGTTAGAAGGTGGTGATTTATTTCTGTCCCATTTACGTTAATGAATTTAGGATTTTCCATGTTCAAACCTGAGTGCATCTGTTCTCTCACAATGAATCAAATAGCGTGGCAGCCAGTATGCACGGAGACGCCGTAGCACATCATACTGTGTCCTCAAAAAGATTGTATGGCTCAGTCCTACGCTGCTGGCAGATCTTGTGATCTGTTCTTTAGCATCTTGTGTCAGCTTCAGCTTATACTTGTCCTGAATGTCTCTGTCAGTATGGAAAAAAACTATCTATAGGTTTTCACCAGGAAAAGCCAGCACAAAAATCTCAATTGCCACGCAAGAATGCCCACAGGGTCTGTTACCTGAAAAGCATGAATCATGCTAGAAAATTGTTTTCCAAGAATGAACGCTATAAACAGTAAGTATTGTGACTTATTAATTGTTTCTGATCCCCATGACATTAAGAGAAAAGAAAGAGTACCGACACCAGCACTCAGAAACACATATACACAACACACAACACACTTGTGTATATGACATATAACACAAGAGACATATACATGCATGCGCATGAAAACACCTGTAATATAAACACTGATACATACTGTTGACAACATATTGTGGTTTTGACCATGAACCAGAAACCTATTGCTAATCAATATCTGATATTTACCTCATAAAACAATCTTTATAAATGGAATATCTGCAGCACTGGTAGATAATACTTTTCTAGATCAACAGAAGGTAATAGTATAATCCCGACATCATGTACATCCATAGCAGCTATAAGGTGCGCATTATATGATTGTTTTCTTTGCTGTACTCTTTAACAGTAGGCAAAATTATAATATATAGTTAAATAGAGTACTATTAAAGATACTACCTATTAACATTTGTCTCATACCTGAACAACATGCTAACAATCTCCCACTGTTTTGTGTCGTCTAAGTCCTCAATCAAATCTTTAAAATGTTCACAGTCAAGCCAGAACTCCATAAGGTAGTGTCCTGATGTGTCCACCAAAAACTCACGAAAATGCTCATATCCAGTCCGCTGTCATTAAAAAGGACAAGAAAAAAACTAACAATCTGAACAAATAATGAAAACTACAAGTACAAGACAAAATTTTTACCTTAACGTTCTGATAACTTATTTGTACGAATTTTTAAAATAGCATAGTTTCTTACTTCCAACATCCACTGACCACACTCACCTACCCTTAAATGAGACTTACACAGCTGAAAACCTGTTCCTTCATCTGCTGAATAGTCATCTTGAGGCGACCCTCCATGTTGCGCACATCTGTCTCTGTTTGTTCATCACTGATGTGGTCATCTTCAAATGTGACATAAGTCTGACCATTTGGTTCAGGTTCTTCTTCACCGAACATTGCATCGAAGTCGGGCAAGGGCATGTGTGGCAACTTCTGATATTGCTCATAGCTAATGGGAGCAGATAAAGCTCTGCAGACAATAATTATATTATTAGGAGAGTTTATCAGTATTTCTTAACATATGATGAGTTGGCAGTGATATACATACAGGAGACCAAATTTTGGGTGACTCTGCATATCTTAAATTGTTGATGAAAATTTTTTTTTAATTTTTTTCAAAAAAAGAAGTCTATGATAACCTAATTTCACTTTTATGTTCCCTGCTCTAGCCCAGCAAACACGCAAGATTCGGCCAAGCTTGAACCAAGCTTGGGTCAAGCTAAAATATTGGCCCAAGCTTGGTCCAAGCTTGGCCGAATCTTGCGTGTTTTCTGGGAAGTGACTGTCCATAATCTTCTGTGCCTAGTCAGAAGTAACACAACATCTCATCTTTTTCTATAACAAAGGAACTAATCTTTGAGGATGAATTTTAAGGTTTTAACAGAAAATAATTAACAGGAAATAAAAATATTAAATCCTGTGAGTTATAAAAAGCACCTTGCTCCCTTTTGGAAAGCCTCTTCTGTAGATGACTGCACTGGCCCTTTGCTTTGATGCGAGGATAACATACCTGTTTATTATGCACATAAATTCTGTTTCAGTGTTAAACTATTCATAGTTACAAGATGATTTTTTTTTAAATGTACACAAAGCACTTTATCAAATGAGTTGAAATAAGCTTAAATCTGTCTCAATGGCATATTTTTTCAGAAACACTTTTTTCCATGAACAAACTGTTCATAAATAAAAAATCTCACTCTTCAGACATTTTTTTTACTGGAAAATGAATAGGGTGATAACAGGCAGGACAACAATACTTACTGCTTTTTGTTGCAGGCATAACATCAGCTATGCTATGTGTTCTGAAATTACAAAATGATTGATATATGCATACACAAAAGTTTTTTGGGAAGAGCAATATGTTTACACAAAATCCCATACATACATCTACATGCACATGCACAGGCACATGAACACCAGCATGCACAAAGAGACTGACATACAGAGGACAGCCAACAGCTACAGTGACACATACCTAGCTGTCCTCTTGATCACATCAAACTGCTTTTCTATAGATTTGCTTCTTGCACTACTTGATGATTTTTGCCGTCGTTTTATATTACTAGAAGTGTCGTTGGTGTTGGAGCTATTATTATCTGCATGATAGATCATGTCATCATCTGCAGAACAAAATATGGTTCAAAATCAATCAAGGAAGGAAATGTGAAAATGTGGTGCCTGAAAGCCATGGATTTAATCACTTACTTCTCAAAAATACAATTAATTTTACTTTTAAGTAGGATTAAAAAGAAACCCAAGAACTTTGTGCATACAAGTATAAAATAATTTTCCACACAAAATGTGCAGTTTCACACACACACACACATATATATGCATACACAATACTACATATACATAAAATCACACATATATTTAAGCACAGAAATAACTGACAGCATTCTGATTCACTCTGAATGGTATATTGCAACTAAATGCTCACTATGAATAATTTTGATTGGCATGCTAAAAGCACGACTGCCAGGTCGCTCATAGTGGTAGAGGGCTGAGTAGTTGACTTCGCCCCAGAAATCATCCTCAAGAACATCATGTCCGCTATTATCCATGCTGTTACTAAGCGATGAAACATAAGTCTCAGTCTGACGGCTATAACCACGAATATTGCGACTTGAGCATCGGCTAGCAGAGTTGCGATCATCTGTTGGTCGCAGCAAGAGTTTCACAAGTTTTAGTTCTCGAAACAGTTGTGTTCTGCATCAAGAGAAAAATTAAGCATGTTGTTAGTTAAAGTAACTTTCTTTCAACAAACAATCACACACTAAAAACCATTTGCATGTTCTGATGACTTTTAATTGTTAATTAACGAATTAGAACATAATTATTTATGTCATAAGACTGAAATTGATTTTACAAGAATAAAAAAAATCCCTGTGAGGGCTGCATCTCAGATTCATAATATGTATGTTTGTGACAAATACCTTAACACAAATATTACAAACAAGAAACACAGGAAACAATCAAGAATTATGCCACCTGAAGTATTTCTAAATCCAACTGTATATTAGACCACAGAGGCTGGTACCTATTAGATGCAGTATTATACTTGGTTTTCATCCCAATGAGTAACTCTCATTCATTTAGACTTGATATGCGATTATCTAAGCCTGCAGGAGCTGAGGGTGACATAGACTTATTATCCTGTGTGTATAAAACTTTTACGAAATTCTACTGGATATACTTCATTCCTTTAGGATTTACAAAAAGATGCCCTTTCAGGATGGACTGAGATAGGAACAGTTGATTTCTACTTATTTCATACATTTCTTATGTGTTTGCTTTGTAGGTTTTTTAAAAAAATCTTTTGTTGAAAATAGCGTATTTCATGCATTCCAGTATAACTAGCTCAATATAATCCTTGTGTTACTAGTTAGTTTAACTTTTATGTAGGTTTTTGAAAACAGAGGTAACATGGAGCAGTCAAAAGTAATTTCTTTGACACCACTATTAATTTTTATTTGTTTTTTTCAAAGCTTTTTTTGGTTGAGTAATATTCCCACTGATGATCCCCAAAAAGGTACTTAAAAAATTTAGTTTGCATGAAAAAGAAAATATTACTTAATTCTTTACTAACTTGAGGAAAAGAGGCAGTCTTTCACGTCGTGCCCATTCTAGCATTTTTTCCCGCTCAGCATCTGTGGGTCCATAAAGTAAAGAACCTTGGTTTCCAGAGAGATCTAAAGTTGCTTCATCTAACTCTTCAAAGGCACCTGTCAGACGATTATACACTAATGCTTGAGGGAAGACCTGTGAGAAATTGAAACAGTTCAGATTATTCATATACCATCAAAGAAGAAAATATGTGGAATAACAAGGCTGTCTCAATCAATGTCAGAAATATGACATGAAAAAACATGGTTTACGCATGAGTGTATATCACTTTATCTTATTTTTAATAAATTAATTAATTATGTCACCAATTCATTAGTCATATTTATTTTAATTAAAATGAAAGTAATGTAAGGAGTAGTAGTTAGAACTGAAAGTTGTTTCAGGTTAAGAATCCTCAAGAAGGATTATAATGGCACTCATATTGCATAAGATATCTTCAAGCTTCGCTGTTTGTCTGCAACTGATTAGTACATAATAATGATCAGCTATTTGGAATGAGGGTCTGGATGAAAAAAATAGTTGGTGAAGAGCTCAAAACAACTCACGATTTATCCCATAACAGAGATATTTCCCTTATCATTATATCCAAGTACAATATATAACATTTATGTATATTGACATATACATATTATGTGTGTACAATTATATAAGAAAGCAGTGGCGTAGAAACTGGGGGAGCGGGGGCAGCCGCAAGAATGTGAATGTCACTCACTGTCAGCATGAAGTTTTGCTCCCCCCTCAAAAAAACAAAACAAAAAAAAAAGCCAAACAAATACCTGAGCATCTTCCTACACCACTGGAAAATATTACATATGCAACTACTCTTACAAACAAAGCTTACTGGCAATGATAAAAAGGCATTGAAGAAGTCAAGGAAAAGATCATCATATGCCAAAAGATCTTCAAGGTTTTCACCCGTGATCTCGAAACCTGAAAAAGTGTAAAGTTAATAAATGTAAAGTTAACATGTAAATGTAAAGTTAAGATGAAAGTTTGATGGAAAAGATGGAATCAAGGATTAATGCATTATGTGCAGTCAAATCAAATTTGTATCTTTAAAGTCTGAAATTTATAGAAATGATTTAATAGGTATAAAATTTGAAAAATATTATTTTTGTGGACATTCAATGGTCGGTATACGGATCCTAAACTGTAGTCTTCAGACAGGATCTAATAACGCACACACTTTATCTCAACACAATTACTTTTGGGTTATTCGCTGACGTCTTAAATGAATGATTATTTGCTGTATCTTGAATAATGAGGCTATTTAATTTGAAGCTATCGGCTGTTGCGATTCCCTTTTTGGAGCCGACAGCTCACAAACATCAGATCGAACAGTGGCGTACACTGAGTTATAAGTAAAGTATGACAAACATTCTTACGAGTAAACCCAGAGACTTTAGATCTTGACGTCGGAACACTACGGTTGAGAAAAGTTATAATGATGCCAGACTTACAGAAATTGAAGGATTCCGCTTCCGATTCCGAGCCGTCCATTTTGCTCCTAGAAATTACCTGATGATTCCTTATTTGCTCTCTAGGTGTAGTGTCTACATTACGAAGTTGGTGCGCAAACTTATCTTTGACTATCTGGCGTTGTCCGCCATCATTTTCACGCTGAGGGAACATCAGGTGAAGCTTGCACACTCTCCGACCTCGACGCTGAAGGTCTTGACAAAAATATTTTGCTCGGTACTCATCATTTCTTATTTAATATCTTTGGTGCTAAATTTTTGAGAATCAACAACAGCTTCGATCATTTTGTACATGAGTCACTTCTGTGAGAAGGTCATCCTGGACCATGTAGTTTGCTCGTATCCACAGTGTCTATGTTAAGGTTTCAGTCACACTGTCAAATATCCAACCGACGTCCACATACATTAAAGCTAATCGGATTTTGATTGCTTAGGATGGAGACCGTGACGCCATCCCCTCTTCCTCTATCCGACCCATCCGTGAAGTCCATTGGCGCTTGTCGTCGACAATTAGAATCGGGGAGTGAGGGTTCGGGTCTCGATCGCTTCTGGCACCGGTATTTTCTCTCTGTGGTAGGTTTTTAAGACGGAACTAGCCCATCGTGAACATCACCTTTCACGACGACACGGCATGCACACCCAGTAAACCATCGACTGAGCGATGAATTCCTAGAGTCAGGTGAATTTCAGCTTTTGAAAGAAATGACCCCAGTTGTTTCTTTTTAAGTGGCATATCACTCGACATTCGGGGGAAAATCCAAAATAATTCCAGAATAAATGCAGTGATCCTTTTAAAGAGCCATCTGTGATTGTTATAGTTTCTAACACCAAACAAAATTGCTTTGTCTGTGGCGATGGCCGTCGAGTGGTGTCGGTCTGTGCGCCGTCCTCATTGCTGGCGGCTGTAGGCAGGTAGCCAGTGTTGTTTCTATAGCTGAGGACTGATCTTGTCTGCTAGGTAAAACTCAAGAGCTGTAGCTAACACGACCGGCATTTACAAACCCCCGAGCGTACAGTGTGCATGTAGAACTGTATTAAGAAGTGTGAGTCATTTGTAATATCCCATGCCTGAGGTTGCTAGGGAATTCACGTCTGACCTGTCGATGGCCGGGTTATGTACGCCAAGTGCGTCGCAGGCTGAGCAGCGAAAGGCTGGTAGCACTCGAATGACAAATGATTTATGGAGAAAGCCGAGTTTGTGTCAATGAACCTGACCACGGGGTTATTCGTCCGACGAACCTTGAGCAACATCTCTTGCGATCTTGATCAGGGTCCGATAAACTTAACGTTACGTCTGAACGGCTCGCTCTCCCCCTCAGTCCAGTCGGACCACCTAACCCCGATGATGTCCACAAGCTTGCCCCTCGTCCATATACTATATAGGCTTCTATATGTTCCACAATATCACTAATCAAAACTCAAAACAACTGTTAGATTCTTCACTTTTACACCAAGACTATAAATCCTTGCTTCTTATTTCTTCTACCGTTCGCTTCGCTCTGGTCTGGGCCGACGCACCCTTCCCTAGTAGTGAGCATGCTCACCTTGTGATTCACGCATAATGACACAAAAGAATGAAACGAAGGCCGGAATCAGTAATCAAATTTTAATGATCCTCGGCGCAGAAAAGGGGGAGTGATTAATAATGGTAGCGACGGCAATGGCAACTGGTTAGGTTCTCGGGTCAAAGCTTCGTAGCGAAACGGCGCTCAGTCGGTCTGAGGCGCGGAATGAAACACCTCCTGACACCCGACGCTGATGGATGGAGCGCTGTTGATTGCGCTGTTAAATTGATATTTGGCCGTGACCTTTGTCATTTGCATCGTTTGCTCGTCGTTATAAAAAGGCTAAATGTATTTACATCTTAGCAATGTGAAGTGGGGGAGGGGGATGGGAAAAGTTGAGACCAACGTGTAAACATACCTGCACCCATAAGTACACACGCTGCAAGAAAATAAATTAGTTGATGACTGATTTAATAAAAGGGACGATGAATCTATTGATAGAGTGTTTTTAAAGTTCCTGCATTGGTACACAGGCCATTATATTGCCACTTTCCGAAATTTCTCCAATTAAGATTCTTTAATTTACTTTGCAGCTGTTTTTCATTACGTACACTTCTTCCACTTAATTTATTTGTCCATATTTATTTCCTTTAGACTATACCCTCCTATATCCAACCTCTAGTCAGTACTTGTTTAGTGATTCATTGGTTATGGCAGTCCTACTCTGCAGAATGCTGGTCACCTATCTGCACTTCAAGTCTGGTTATTAAGATCGAAGTTGATCGCAAGTTGACAAGTCCTCAACCATTGCATCGGTGGAGTGCGATATTGATCTTTACCCAGCACGGCAATACCTGCTCCGCTATTACTGTGAAAGAAGTGTCAATAGCAAGTTGAGTGATTTTAACCTGTTCGTCGCGAACGAGAATATTATTGGTACACAGGTTGATACAGACGACTTACTATATCCAGCATTGCATGTTCTTGATCACCTAAATTATAACTGCTTCAGAAACTTTATTTGTAACTGTCGAAGAATGACTAATTGTTCTTTATCGTCGTTTTTTTTTTTTTTTGTTGTTGCGCACACCCATTCACTCATTACCCGTCGCAAATTAACATAAACAAAAGAATGAGGTGTTTTTTTTTCTTTTCTCAGAATTATACCTTTAGTGTCTAAGTGTGTGTGTGAGAGAGAGACAGAGACCAAGGTGTGATGGGGGAGAGGAAGTACTATATATCTTTGGAAACAGTAAATTAAATCACGAGACTTACCCTTCATGGTGTGGGGTTTATTGAAAGGCCGCGCGTACACTTGGGCGGTACCAAGTAACAATCGATCAAGTTGACTGATCAGACAGTCAGGAATATTGCATTTTTGTAACTTATGTCTCTGCACTCGGTTGCCGAGTGTTGCCCGCCATGCGAGGACCCCCCCCACACCGGAACTAAGGTATGTTGACAGTTGCTAGGAAAGGGTCACCACTGCTGATTAGCTACGCGACACTGTTCTCTCCCTTGATGTGGCTGGTCTGTACGGTGTGTGTGACACTAAAAACTTGATTTCAAAATTAAACAAAAATTCACAAGTCAGCAATAAAATATTAACGTTCTTGGTTTTTTTCAAAAGATTCACGCTATCGAGTTAAGATATTAATACTTTATTTTTATTTGTTTACTTTCAACCATGTCATAAGCGACATAAAATGGCAGCAGTGACTGCATGCCAACTTGCTACAAAGCTTATTGTTCGACGTTGTACGCCTTTGTACGTTACAGCTAAACGATGCATCAAGGTTTGTTTCCGAAAGATCATGTACTAGTATAATATGTTATAACATAAATAGATCTACACAAATATGCATGTGGTTTTTTTTGTTTGTTTTTTTTTTTGTCTTTGCTATCATCATCAAAGATGGGCATCAGATGTCAACACCGCAACACATACAGCTGAAATCGCGTTAGCACTATTTATACTACATGATATATTAATGAATATTATATAACATTGGAACAAATGTGATTTAAGGGGAATCAGTAGTCGACGCTTCATTCACCCAATGTGCTTCACCAAAACTAGTTGGAGCTTCAAATTTAGTAACATGAATTTACAAGACCTGTATGGGTCTAATAATCAGCTTTAATGCTTTATTTGACAGCATGGCAGTTTAGCATGATTAGTAAAAAAAAAAAAAAAAAAATGAGTGGAAAGTTTTGCCACAGTCTTTTAAAAAATTAGAAGGTTTATTTTCTTCAAATCACTTCTGCCTCATCCCTTTATTTCCAGGATTCAGTCAACAACTATGATACACACTAAATAATACTTCTCAAAATTAGTTGATTTTGGTATGAAAGCAAGTAAGCAAACTTTATGGAAAGAAACCACTTTGAGAAAAAAAAAATCAAGGAGTTGTCGGTATTTTCTTACATGGATAATTTTGTATTGCACAGGTTGGTGACCCATTACCTGATATTGTTCTCTATGAGGGGTCACCAAATAATGCTGTGAAAGCCAGTGAACTCTACAAAGGAAAGAGAGGAATCATTTTTGCTGTTCTTGGAGCATTCAATCCAGGATGTACTAATGTACGTGGACTCAAATCCAGCCTTTCAACTTTTTTGTAATCATTCTTTAACTTTTTGTCTCACTTCTCTGCCAGAATGTTATTGTAATATTTTAAACATTAAAAAAACATACTTTTATTAATTTAATTGTTGTACATATCCGATTTACAAGAAGTGAATAGTTAGTTGCTTGATGAAATAGGACAGAAATGTATAGATAAGTAATGCTGAAAAACAATATATTTATGTAAATAGATATTTTAATACAAACTCAAGAACAACTTCAGAGTTATTTTATAGATATAGTAGATGCAATGATTATCACTGCCTTAATTTATTGATGATTCATAGACATGTACTCATTTCTGTTGCCAATGTTTGAGTGACTGCAGCTGTTCAACAAAATGATGTGAAATGTTTACTTTAGAAGAAATACACTTGTCAAACAATAAACTGAGTATTTTTGCAAAACGTTTATGTTTTAAATGGATTGGCAAAGACCTGTTTGCTGATCTCTTCATCCTTTTTCTATGTTAAATTTAATATAGATCTTATATCTATGTTTACGCAGATTGTTGATGACCTGATTTTTATCATCCTTTCCTCTCCAAAGTCAGAGTTACAAATATGTAGTTTATTCTTAAAGAAAAAAAATACTACAGTAAGTTGGCTAACTATTCTGTTGAGCATCACCTCTAAATGTTTCATATGTGAAAGAAAAATAAGAGAATTTGAGCATATAAAGGAAAATATTGGATTAACAGATTAACAACCTGTTTAACAAGTTCCAGAGAGCTCAGAACAATGCTGCTTGTATTGTATTCCACAAGCAGGTTGATCATGTCCCACCACTTCTGTGCAATCGGCACTAGCTCTGATGGAGATACCTACTGTAACTAGTTTACCCTCACTGTTTAATCCATCTTCTCTCTGCATTCCATTATGTTTCTGACAATGTTCACTGTGCATGTACGTTTGTATGATTGGCTGATTGTGATGCCTTTCTCTGTCATACATCAATACCTATTGTACCCTGTGTCTTGTAAAGCACATTAACATTATCTCCATGTAGGGAAATGCTCTATATAAATCTCATTATTATTATTATTTTCTTTTTCAGGCTCATATTCCTGATTATCTGGAGCTTTACCACAAGTTTAAGGTGGTGATTTTTCTTTGAATTTCTGTGGTTACTGTGGGCAAGATTCTAGATTGACTGAAAATATGCGCTTATAAAGATAAATTTCATGGCAGATACAAAATGTAACAGACTTTTAAACTGGTTTATAAACACACTCAGGGCTTCTGCTAAGGCTAAATTCTTTGGGGTCCCAGGGACCCCTTCTTCAGCTTTTTAAGGGGTCCTTGTTTTTCGCCCAACTTTGAATGGGACCCCATCGACGAAAATTGAAGGGGTCCTCCGAACTCTTAATGCGTACTGTACGCAATTTTTTGCGTAAGCAGAAGCCCTGACACTTCTTTGTGGTCAACCTTTTCTTTTGAATAAGCTGGTGTATACAAAAATGCTCAACCATTCTGAACTGACAAGATAGATTAATTTCTTACATTTTTCTTTCTTTATTTATTTGCATTTCAGTTATTGCAACTTTCAACAAGATTTATTGATTCTTCACAGTTGTTGCAGGAAGAAATCAAGAAATGATACTGTTATTGGTTAAAAGACTTCAGCAGCAGTCTAAAATCATTTGCACTTTAATTAAAGTTCTTATAATTTTAAAACTTTAGGCTACCTATTTTGGATTAATTTTTCAGAAACATTTCTTTTAGCTTATTGTTGTGCTGATTAATTTTTAGAATATTTATTATGTTAAAAAACATATTTTTTAATTGATTTTGATGTCACCATTTTGTCACAGGAAGAAGGCTACTTGATAAGTTGTGTGTCAGTGAATGATCCCTTTGTCATGGCAGCATGGGGGAAGGCAACAGGAGCTGAAGGAAAGGTACTTTTATTAAAAGTGACTAGCTCTAAGGATTTCTTTGAATGTTGTTATTTTTCTGTTAATTTTGATTTTTGGAGTCTATTGGCTGTCTGTTGTGATCCTAGTGATGTACTGGACAGTGTTTCTTGATTTTGACATTTTAACTTCTATAGCTTCAGCTGATCCATTGACTAACAGTCCTTTCTTCCACAATGCCATTTTTATCTTTCTCTAGTCTCTTGTTTGTGCACGTTGAAAGTGAAATGAAATATGTGCATTGTGGCTAAACGTCTTGAGGCAGCTTGTGTGACTTGTTTATCCTCAGTGTTCTTGATCTGTTCTTTCTAATGACTTCTCTGATGACAAACAGTTGCAGATCTAAACTCTAAATTTTCTATGGTGAAATGTGTTGCCAGGCTGCTTAGACAAATCTGGTCTCCATTTTCTTCTGTCTCCATAATTTATATGTTTATTTTAATTTTATAGACTTGTACAGAGTACTATATTCATTCAGTTGTTAATCAGTTAGGTCTGCACTTCTTGCTATTATTATTCCCGTTTCCACGTGTTATCCCCTTTTCTTTCCTGGTGTCTTGGTTGGTTTCTTCACTTTCTCTTTATCATGATTATTATTATTGTTATAATTAATATCATTTTACAGTGCCATGATCTTGCTTATTGGGCTTAGATATTGTGCTATAAAAATAGCCTATTATTATTTTTATAAATAATGTATGAATTAATCCATTTTAAAGTTATTACCATTATTTTATTCCTGGAAGAGAAAAAAATGCTGTGTCTTTATTTTTCCAGTAATTTAAGCAAGGATTGTTTCAAGATAATCCCGCATTTTTATTTACTACTTTAGAGTATGAGAACTATATTACGAAAGGTTGGTTTTTGTTTTTTGAGGTTTATTTGAAAAAGAGACATCAAGATTAAAAGAAACTTTTGTTTAAAACTTTAATTCACAGATTAGAATGTTAGCAGACCCACAAGCCAAGTTCACTAAAGCCATGGGTATGGAGCTAGACTGTACCAAATTGCTGGGAAACTTTCGATCTCAAAAGTAAGGATATGTTTATTGACATACGTTTGTTGACATGTGATAGCCCTATTGTTCTTTACTGTTGGCTAAACACCTTTTTTCAAATGATAAGCTCTGATAAAACTATTCTAAAATGGTACTTCTTAGCTTGTGCAGTGGGTAGCATGATTGTTGAAGAGTTGATGAGGGTTACAGAATGTTAGCTTACAACTTTGGCTAAGGTCAGTGACCTGTTATGTGACTTGTTAAACTAAAAATATAGTTGAGAGTTGTTTCTGCGTTTCAGGCATCCTTAAATCCTTTTTCTTGTTAGACATTTTGAAATGTGTACCAAAAATGCCTATTTCCAATAGAGAACCTTGATACTTCAGTTGCTGTGAAGATGCTTATTTTTTTGATAGCTGTCAGTCATCTTGTCCTTGTCATGGTCATACTCTCTCAGCAGATGTCATATTCATGGATCAGTGTGTCCATACGCATTCTTTCATTCCACAAAACAGATGTCTATGAGCTTCTCATTTGTTCTGTTAATTGGGTTAGGGCCTACAGCAACTGCAATCATCCACATCAGAACTTAAATATACTAGGGATCTATATTATTCTCATAAACAAAAAGTCATACAATGCTTCAGTACCAAGGTCACTTAAGCCAGCACGACTAGAGTTGCCGAGGGACACGTCTCGCTATGGGAACAATGTCGTCATTTCGTTAATCCGCGGCGACGGTTGTTGCTGCACAGGCGCTGCCACTTAGGAAGACGATTCAAGTCTTCCGTGTTTCTGCCAGTTAGTGTGGACAATACAACTACAGCCGATAGTTGAAGAGCGTCTTTATTCTTCTGCAGATACGGACTAACGTTCACTATAAGGGTGCAAACACTTGGTTGTCCTTGGAAGTGATGGTCTGTAGACAGGGTGGTTTCCTCTTAGCTCTACACCCCCCCCACCTCTTTTAAGTAATTCCTACAATTCTCATGATCTAATGAGTACTCTATTTAAAGGCACATAAACTCTTTCTTACACAAAAATCCATTTTTTACAGTCACATATTTCTAATTAAACCTTACACTCCGCTTTCACCTGCAGTTACCATAATACAATAGGGGGATAAAAAGACTAACATGTTCAATGCCTTGACTCGGCAAGGAATTACATTCATTCCCATCACAAAGCGAGTCTTCTCTGTGCCTCACTCCTTAGATGTCTTATTTGGGAATGCCAAAACTCACTTCACTAAAAATAGCCGGGACTCGTGTGAACACTTCGTTCACTTGGTCTGTTACATAACTCCCATTTATGCAACCAAGGATGACAGCTCATGCTCACTGTAAGACGGTCAGGGGCAATAACCCTTGTCCATGGCAGTCCTCTTGATGCAGAATTTCAAGTATCTGATTCCTCATCAGATTCTCTGTTTCCCTTGTATTAACATTTTTTTTTCATTTAGAGGTATCTTTTGTTATAGTAAGAACTAGGGGCTCGACTATCAGTATAAGGCAATTAAAAATGTATTTTAAAAAAAATAGGACATTAGGAGTTCAACTGGTACTCACTACCTAGATGCATAGATTTTTTACACAGCTTGATGCAAATTTCAATTTTGTTAAGGTCAAATTTTATTGAGATATGTGTTATAGCTGGAGTTTAGATAGTTTGATATGACTGAATATAGGTTTCATCCCAAAGAAAAAAAATTGTTTGACGAGGCAGTTAAAAAAAACCAGTGTGAGCTGTTATAACAATGGTAAACCAAACACAAAGAATTCTTAAGCTTGTAGTCATTGTAATGTGCTTTTATGTTGTTGCAGATATTCATTGGTGATAGACGACAGCATTATCCAGAGCATTAATGTGGATCCAGACCACACAGGCTTGGCTTGTCTCTTGTGCATTACAACCATGAAGAATGTAAACAGCATAGGTGGCAAAACCTAGTCTTCATTTAAAACTTAGGTATCTCCCAGATATTTGTTTGTTATTTAGCTATCTGATTTCCCAGAGTTTTTGCCGAGACATTTCCACAGCATGTCTTACCTGGCGCATGCATGCTTTATTTTATTTGCATCATCTTTTTCTGTTGGTTGGTGCCATAGTCTTGTCTGACTTGATTTTTTTTTTCTGGATTGTTTCCATTTTGTTGAATTTCTTAGTTAATTTTTCGCCCTTGATTACAAAATTGTTGAGATACTGACCATGAACAAAGGGACATTAGCAGCAAAAGAGTACAATACAGTAACAATACTAGTAAATTGTATATGTTTGTGTTATTTTGTTGAAAATGCAGAGAAAATATACCCGACATGTATCTTTGTGTACTTGGAAAGAAATAATTCTGATTGCGGTTGTTAATGTCTTTGCTTTTTGGTTTTTTTGTACTGTTCTTACTATCTATTGTCTCTCTGAATCAGCAATGTTTTGTACTCAAAGAGATCTGAGTACACTTAAGTGCAAACTATAAGATATCAAAATATTTAGGTAGCCATTATGTCAATCCAGATGTAAGCATTTTGAGATTATCAGCATTTATGTAAATGTTATTTTTTACCATATGTAAAACTAGTTCTTGGCACCACAGTTTCTGTCCACTTACTTTGTAGATGACTGTGGATGAAGTTTTAAGTTGTACCTTTTTTCTTCCAAAATTTTTGTTTTTTAAGACAGGAAAAAGTCCTATAATCTTCAAGTCTTAAAAATGAAAAATATATATCATGGTGGTGGTGGTGGTGATGATCATCATAAAATCATAGTCCTTACTGGTTAATTTGATAGTCTGATCACAGAGAGTGGTGTTGTTTATGTTGATAGACAACTTAGGTGGTGTCTGCCTAATATCTCTCATATAGTTCTAAAACAGACTTTTGTTGACATGAATGAACTTGTTATCCTTTATACAACCTGTTGTATGATCATAAATAGTGACTTGAAAAGTTTTGGCCATTACAAACACTCTTACCTTAGTATCTTATCTATCTGTCATGTGATGTATCCAGAGTTTAAGCCTGCATTGCATGTTTTGACTGTCTGCAGTGATAAGTTTACTTTTTTTCTGGTTGAGAAGGGTAATGAAAATGAAGTTCGTGTAGATAACTGACTGCAGTGGTATTATGTTTTGATTAATGTGTTTCACTTTTTTTTCTAAATGACAGGTTTCATTATGCTTCAAAAGCGAGATAGAAAAGTGCTTAAGAAGCACAGTATTTGTTTAATATAAGCATTTTTTAAATTCTGTGTGTAATGCATCAAAATAAGAAAAAAGAACTTTGTAAGATGATGATGCTAAAAATATTTAAATACTTTAAAATAGAGCTACCAATATTAATGAATGTATTTTATAAGAATTATATGGAGTAGTGCATAATGAACATGAGAGTTTTGTGTTCATTTTGCTCTTTTCTGCAAGGGTTTTCTTGATAATATTTTTGGAAATTTTTGCTATAAGATTCCTATACGAAATCATAGCATTAAACTTTTCTTCTTATCTCTTTAAGTATAGCTTCTCAGATTTATTTTACATTATCTCATCCATCATGTTTTAATTCACTTACATTTCATAATTTCTCTAGTGAGTCAGAAGGCAAAGATGATTTGGTGCAATTTCAGTCTGTTTATCAGCTGGTTCTGTGCTTTCTGTAAAAACAAAATATATTTGGGTTGAATGCATATGAGCGAGTGCAAGGTGCTTGTTTATCTTGGTAGAATAACTCTGTTAACCAGAAGTTGCATTTATATTTTGCTTTTATTTCAAATCTTTTATGAGCAAAGCACAATAGACATATTGGGCTGAGCACTTGAGAGACTAGTGTGTATATCTGCTCTAAAAAGACAAAAAATGACATTTTAAGCAGAAAAAACTATGGACTCGGGTGTGAGCTGGAAGAGATAAATAGTACATTACTGATCTGATGGCCTTCCCACCAAGATCACTGACATTCATAATGTTTCTTTTTGCTGTATTTTTTTTATAATTAGATGGAGCATTAAAGTGCACTTCTCAGTTTAAAAAGAAGTCTTAATGTTTCATGGTAGAATGTGACAGGCACACAGTCTTAATATTCTTGTTGGTATCCGCACTCAAACAAATGTAAAACATCTTTTATAGCTTCTGTATGATTACATTAACATGTCTCAATAAGGTCCCATTCCAACATCACTAATTGTGAAATGTAAAATAATTATTTGTGGCATCTTTCAGCTTTTTGCAAAGGTATTATACACGAAGATGCTGTTGGCTAAACACATCTCATATCTTCATAATGTTACAATTATTGTATGTTAGTAATGCGAATATGGATTACTTTTTTTTAGTGAGTCACCCTTTGATAGTAATAAATTGGAATTATAAAAAAAAAAGTAGTGAAACATTTTTAGAGGCCTTTGTACACCACAAAAATCAAATCTTAAATTTCATCAAGAGACTAGATGTTTATGTTTGCTACTTTTGGGGGGGAAATCAGATACCAGAACACTATCTTTGATGACGCATACAAATGAAATCTATACATTTTGGAAATACACATCTTTCAACTTTTGTTGAAAATGTCCCTTAAACTGTATTCCTTTTATTTCATTGTTCATAAATCTGACTTACCTGATGACAGTTTCTGGAGTTTATTTTGACCGGAAAGAAAGAGTTGAGATGTTTTAAGGAGCTGTTTCGTTGGAATAATTATAGTGTATGCGAATATCAGCAGCTTCTGTGATGATCTACATTTTGTCAAATGCTTAGAGGTACCTTTGAAATATTTATTTAGTCCAATTTGGAAGATTTTAATTGCACAAATGTTTCATGAACATATCGCATACTGTATAAAGATTGCATGCCGGGTGGGTACAGCAAGTCTAGGGTGGACATGTTTGGGTGCTCCCCCTCGACCAGAAAAACGGCATACAAGAGCGAGCGTTGCAGCCCTTGAATTGCAGGGGTTATATAAGCAAAACTGTTACATCAGCTGGACGCTTCCCCCCCCCCACCCCGCTACACAAAAAAAAAAAAAAAAAAAAAAATGGGGGCAGTTCATTTCGCCCCAAAACCGTATCAACCCACTGCCTGGCTCAAATCGCCCCAACCATGACCAGTCATCATCCCAAGTATGAGCACATCATTTCAACCAAAAAGCTGATTCGTTTCTTGCCCAGAGGGTGAATCCATCACTGATGACACAAGTAGCTATTAATTGACGTCGCTGTTCAGGTATTGATTTATCCTGAAGCACATCTTACTGTACCGACTTCATTTAACCCTCACTTCAAAAGCATCTTGATATGTTGTAGTGAATTGAACTGCGTACAGACCTTTCAGCACCCATCTTTATATGTGTAATGTGCGTTAGGGTGAGTAGACGATATCAGGAAAACCGTCACATTAGTATCGTTGGGTACATTTAAGCGACTTCAGAAGATGGAAGGGGTGGGGAACAGAGCAGTCCAAAGCCCGTCAGTCCTCTCCAGCTCACACAATTTGCACCTTCAGCCGGGCACATCTGACATTCTTGTTCCTGCTTTTGGCATATTTTCGGTTGATGCGATCCAATTGCAGCGGCGTTGACTAGCTTGCGTCCAGATCCTCGACCCTTGATCCTTGAGGTGCAGTGGCGTAAGATTCTTGGCTCACATTCTTGCCTCCTCAGTATCTTTATCCCCGGATCCTACGCTACTTAGGTGTGACAGCGCTGCCAGCAGTATCTTTCTTTAGAACTGGGGTTCGCATCCGAATGTACAGTCCAGAAATAGCGTAATGAAGGCGCCGCCGGTCCTTTGTTAGACGAGACAGTGCGGCCTTGCTTCCTGCGGCCATCAAGACCATTCGGTGGTCTCCCTTTCCCACCTGCGTAGGGCTTTTCTTTTTGCTCTTTGAATTCACTGGGATGTCCGTTGGGGGTTTTCACCGGGTACTCCAGTTCCCTTTCAACCATACCACTTCATCATCCCTTTATTCTTTTGACATTGCAAAGACACTGCTAGGTAGAAGTCTTTACCAACTACGTAAAGCAACTAATCCCCCTGTCCTCCCCTTGGTTAGTTACTCCCCTTGGTTTCCCACCGGATTTCGCGCTCGTCTGCTACACGCGGTGGCGAGGGCTGACCACGCGGTAATAACGATGGCACAAATCCTTGATGGGAAAGCTGTTGCAAGGTTGGTGATAAATATTTAAGTTTCTTTTTAACCCCAGATCGAAAATGTATTAAATCTTATATGTTATAGTGATGAAATGTTTTTAAACATCAACTGTTGAATTAATTAATTGGTTCTTTTTAGACGCGTAATATAATATATACCGGCATATGCTCCTTAGTTTTGCGGTAGGATCGTGTTGCTGTTATCACCACAAATTATCAAGGGATGCCGTAATGGTTGTGAGCCCACTGCTCATGAAGGCTTATAATAGTAAATTTCTGTCAGGAAAGAGCGGATAGGAGTCCAAAGCAGAAAATCAGAAAAGAGCGAGGCAAAGGATTTCGGAACCACATGGGCCCAGTAGTCCGCTGAAGAGGTGTTGTTGCGGCCCCATTCTTCTCACGGAGTAGCAAGGAATAAGCTGCTAAACTCTTATAATCCTAATAAACTCGATTAACAAAATCGTTGAAATTTTTTAAAAATTAAAGTGTGAAATGAAAGCCATTGCCTGTGATCTAAAAATAATTGTTCTGTTATTTCCTTGATTAAAATAAACATAAAGTGATAAGTGATCTAAAGATAAAGAAACCAAGTTTTGAATGTAGGACCGACCTAACCAATAACAAACAGTGCAGATGAGATGACTGAAAAAATATATATAGAGAAAGACAAAAATCAGGTCCTTTCTTTGGTGTTCTGACCTACACCTACATTATGAAAATTTGTAATGTGACAGCTGAAAATCTCTTATGGATGCTGTTATTAGTGGCATTATGTGCTTTTTTATATCATTTGTATCAAGCTAAAACTGTCATGTCGTCCCTGTCCATAGTGTAGTGGCCCTGCTTCTCTGTTCTTAACTTATCTTCGCTAGTATATTTGATGTGTGGTTGCCGGTCACATTTATATACAGTATAGACATATATATTGACGTAGTCATGTTAGCCATGCTTCTCAAAGGAGCAACAAGGAAAAAACTAAACCATGTTAGCCAAGGCTAACCTTAATGCCTCATTGATAATGTCCTCGGTGTCTGTGTTTAAATACCATCATCAATAATTTGTGTGAACTCTTTCTTACAGTAACCTTTGATTAATTATTAACTGTTTATCATTACAGTGACATCCAAAACAATCTGAAAGAGGAAATTAAAAGACTGTCAGACCAGTTCCCAGAGTTTATTGCTGGCCTAGCAATTTTACAGGTAATTAAATAGATTTTGGTTATAGAATCAAATCAAAGACATGGTCTGTTGTTGCACACATTCACTTCTTACAAAAAATACAAAAACTTCAGGCATATTTAGGAGGTACCGAGAAGCGTCTGCATTACCATAGACCAAAAGGATTCACAGGACTAAAAATGTGTGCCCTACTTTCTATGTATGTGGTGAAGCTGTTGCAAAAAGTTTTTTTTCTGATGATGGAACTTAGCGCAGTTAGCGTAGGTTAAGGGGAAAAAACACTTGACATGTCCAATGTGCTAGCTGCAGCACAGGCTGAGCTGTCACCTTGTCATTATATCTATCAGTAGCCTGTAAGTACCTGTGATGATGATTGTGTTAATTTTTTGATTTTAACAAAAATGATACACTCTATTGTCCTCTAAGAAGTACTGAACAGGTACTTAGGTCTTCCAATAAGCGTAATCAGTAAATAAAATGTACTTTTATTCTGTCTGAATATGTTGTGAATATGCTGTAGGGAAATGGGCACTCTGTACATTTGTCCCTTGGTTGGTTTAGCAGGAAAGAGCTTGCACTTTGAGACAGTTGCACTATGGGAAGCAATTGAATGAAGAAACCAGAGTACCAGGAGTTGTCAGCCCTGTAAACAGGTGTCATATACAGAGAGTGTTTTAAGATGATATCTGAAACTAGGGCATCTCACCTTAGTGACTGCTGTGCACCCTGCTACAGTTATAAACATTTAAAGAATGTGTTAATTATTACTACATGAATAGGGATATTTTTCAGTGATTATACAAGTGTTTTTGAGACCAGCATCTGTATTATTATTATTATTATTATTATTATTATTATTATTATTATTATTATTATTATTATGGTGTTTCTATGTTTTTCTTTTTAGTAAAGCGATTTGAGCCCATCTTTAATATGGTGAAAAGCACTTACAAATCAACATATTATTACTATTATTTTTTTTTTAAGCAATTATGGAAGCATTTGAAAGAGGTGTTCATGAAATAGATTTTGGTTATAGAATCAAATCAGAGACATGATCTGTTGTTGCATAAATTCACTGCTTACAAAAATCTTCAGGCATATTTAGGAGGTACTGATAAGCGTCTTCATTACCATAGACCAAAAGGATCCACAGGACTTAAAATGTGAACCCTACTATCTATGTATGCGGTAAAGCTGTTCAAAAAGTTGTTTTTCTAATGATGGAACTTAGCACAGTTAGTGTAGGTTAGGGAAAAAAAAAACACTTGACATGTCCAATGTGCTAGCTGCAACACAGGCTGAGGCGCCATCTTGTCATTATATCTACCTGTAGCCTGTAAGTACCTGTGATGATGATTATGTTAATTTTTTGATTTTAACAAAAGTGATACACTCTGTTGTCCTCTAAGAAGTACTGAACAGGTACTTAGGTCTTCCAATAAGCGTAATCAGTAAATAAAATGTACTTTTATTCTGTCTGCATTTGTTGTGAATATGCTGGAGGGAAATGGACATATACTGCACATTTGTTCCGTGGTTGGTTTAGCAGGAAAGAGCTTGCACTTTGATGAGTTGTGCTATGGGAATGAAGTGGGGGGGGGGGAAACCAGAGTACCAAGAGATGCCTGAGGCATCACCTTGTCATTATATCTGTCAGTAGCCTGTAAGTACCTGTGATGATGATTGTGTTAATTTTTTGATTTTTACAAAAATGATACACTCTGTTGTCCTCTAAGAAGTACTGAACAGGTACTCAGGTCTTCCAATAAGTATATATGTTGTGAATATGCTGGAGGGATATAGCATGCACAAATTTTTGCAGCATATTTTCTCCACTGCTTTCAATGTTCTTGAAAATTAAAAAAACCAGTTGAGCATGCTAATATTTTTCATTTAGTAAGAGACATGCTGTCTAAAAACTTTACAATCTTTTACATCAATTTTGCAGCAGGGATATGTGCAAATCAATGCTGTAAAATTAACCAGTTTCGGAAAAACCCATGTGCTGTAAGGTTCAGTGATATCGTTAAGAACTTTCACAAGGGAATAGCTGAAATAAAGGTACTGAGGTGTTCATAGGGGACAAAAAAATATTCTCATAGTGTTACAGCCTACTCTTCAAGCCATATTCATAACTGAACTGTTCATAAGTGACATAAAAAAAAAATAACAAACCACCATTGTACAGTGTTACCGCCTACTTTTTAAGCCTTTTTCATAACAGTACAATATCAAACAAATTCTCTGACTTAATAAAAACCCTCATGTAAAATGCCTTCCTAAGCCTTTGGAACAAATTTTTGTATCTAACATTGATTATATAACACTGATTACAGCATAAACCTTTTGTTGCTAAGCCATCTACATGAATATGTCTGAGTTAGATAGTATTGCATGAATACACCCAGCAAGCTAACCGCTTTGAAGACTAATACACTGTGCAGAATTATTCATCACACAAACAGATGAAAAGTTGGCTTTGTATTGATGTTAAAAAATCCAATGATTTTTATTTTCAGGTTGGAGATAGAAGTGACTCCAATGTATACATAAATGCAAAGCTGAAGGCATCAAGAGAAGTAGGAATAACAGCACAGCATATCAAACTGCCACGCTCATCAGCCCAGAGTGAGGTATTCGTCTTTTTTTTATTTGAATCATTGTGGGAGAAAAGTCATTTTGTGCATTGTGATTACTTTGTCTCAAGTACCTCCCATACTTGCATTTGTTTAATCATTTGTGTTGTTTTATGCAGCTTTACTGAATGAAAATAAAAAAAAGTATATACTCATACATTTTTTAAAAAGCATCTCAGCATCAACCTCAAGCATTACTTCATTTGAAACTTCTTGTAAAATAAGTGGTATTCAGGCTTGGCGTCTGGAGTCAAATCCGTTTACCCCAAGTTATGTTCAGGGTTAACAATTTTTACGTAAAATTCCAAGCCCCAGTAATACTTTGGGTTAACTCTAAAGGGGTTAATTAAAAAAAATTTTGTAAGGGAGCTGAATTGTGTTGGAAAGTTTTACATAATTTACATAAATACCTAGTGTTGAGCCTATTGTAAATATTAGGCATGGTAATTAAATGTTTTATGTTTCATTATATATAGATGTCAATATTTTTCATTATTTTTAAAACTATTTTTTCACTTTCAGTGCTAGGACTGCAGATATTAAATTTCTATATCTTAGTCTTGTACAGGATGATGTGGTGAGAAGAGAGAGAAATGCTTAGTCAAGACTTGTCTAAATACCATTTTTCATTTCAGATTATTGAGGCAGTGCAGCGGTTGAATGAAGATCCAAATGTTCATGGGATCATTGTTCAGGTATGTTGTGGTTGCATTATTTCTCAGTATCAAATCAGTCTATAGCTTGAATTTTAAGAAATGGAAGGATTGCGACAATGCTAAAAGAAATAAAGATAAATAGCTATAAATTGTATGCCCCCCCTCTCCCCCCCCCCAAAAAAATACAAATAAAAGTTCGAAATGTTCATTCTTCACATTTTCAGCTGCCTTTGGATACAGATAGTGTTGTAGACACACACTTGGTAACAAACACCATTTCACCTGATAAAGATGTTGATGGGTATGTGAAATTTTTAATCACTTCATATTCTGTCATTATCGTTTTGTTGGTAAGATTGATTTTGAATTTTATCTTTGTCATGACCCTTAGGTGGGAAAGTATTTAAAGTTATATGTTCACCTAATGTGTAGGAATCATTTGCTTACAATATTACTTTTTAGCTATATATCTTTCTCATGCAAACTTTGCTTATATATCCAAAATTAAAGAAGCTATGGTGAAGTTTCACAGATCAAGAACTTATTTTGTGCTGGCTGTTGGTGCAGACTTCACCAGAGCAATGCTGGTCAGTTGGCAAGGGGTGATCTGGGCAGCTGCATTGTGCCATGCACTCCTCGTGGTTGTCTGGAACTTATTCTTCGGACAGGTGGGCCTTTGGATTGAATAATGAGATTATATCAAGTGCATACTTTCCAATGCTCGACATGCAGTCATAGTAGTGTTAATTTTGTAATGGTTGGAGCATCACTGCTGCCTTTGGTAGCAAGAATGCAAATAAATAGAAATCCAAACTGATTGTAGGAACAGAGATCCAGGGAAAGCGAGCTGTGGTACTGGGCCGGAGCAAGATTGTTGGTGCACCAATGTCCAACCTTTTGATGTGGAATCATGCTACAGTGACCATTTGCCACTCAAAAACTGTTGATCTTAAAACTGAGGTATACATTATGCCAATGTCATCAAGAGCCTATGAAATGCTTTGTAAGTTGCCCCAAAAGGTAGTAAAAGGCTTGCACATTCTAAAGCATGGTAGGACATTCAAGATGTTATAATCACAGCAATATCTTAAATGTGTCTTAGACATCTTTTCAACATGCTTGAGCAAAGAAAAATTTGCTAGTAATGGGAATTTTTATGTCTGCTAACTCTGTTTACATGGTATTTTTTCCAAAGTCTTAATAATTTGCAATCATTACTGCGGTCAATAGATCACTCTCAATAGAGCAAAA
Source organism: Pomacea canaliculata (assembly GCF_003073045.1). Lineage (NCBI taxonomy): Eukaryota > Metazoa > Mollusca > Gastropoda > Architaenioglossa > Ampullariidae > Pomacea > Pomacea canaliculata. Next base: position 22,575,076 of record NC_037597.1, on the reverse strand, counting down.
TATTGTAAGTCCTACATTCTTTGCCATGGTTTACCAGGTTAGCCAAGGAGACATAGTAGTCGTGGCAATCGGTCAACCACAGTTGGTGAAAGGAGACTGGATCAAACCTGGAGCAGTGGTGATTGACTGTGGCATCAACTCCATTCCAGGTATTAGAAGATGCTCATTTACTGTACTCAGCAGTGTGACTGCTGAACAATGTACTTAAGAAGCAGCACAATGTTCCACACATGCACACATGCATCACTGAAAAAACTGTTTCTACAGTATTAATATTTTTTTCTTTGTTGTTTAAGCAAGTCTTGATGGATAAATGAAACTTGCCTATTTTGATGGGTGGGCGAGAAAGAATACCATATAGTGCAAAGAGGCATTTTTGTTTATGGACAGACAGTACAAAGAAGGCTGGCTACCGTCTAGTTGGAGATGTGGACTTTGAAAGTGTGAAGCACGTAGCATCCTGGATTACACCTGTACCTGGTGGGGTGGGGCCTATGACAGTGGCTATGTTACTCAAAAATACTGTAGACCAGGCCAGGCTGGCATTTCAAAAGACTAGGGGTAAGTCATTATCTGTTTATGCTCAAAACGTTTTGTTCAAACCTAATTATTCTTTGTCTTTATAGCTTATTTTTAAATAAGTTGAAATAAAATCTTGAAAATGTTGATTAAATATTTCCCTCTGTGAAAGTGGTTAGATGCCACCCACTTTCTTGGACCTTGTTACCAATATGTCACCAACAGATTAAAAATTAAAAAGATGGGAGAAGCCGATTTCACTCCCCAGCTAATGCCGGCAATTGTGCAATAAAATCGCATTGTATTTTCAGTCCAGAAACCTTTATATTGCAAAGATGCAGAGCATGCATGCATGCACAAAGAAACATTTCAAGTCTAAGTGATGTTTTTTTTCCAGATAATCATTGATGATGGAAGGGAACAGCATTATCCTGGATATTAATGTGAATCTAGACCACCGTGACCCTGATTTAGTTTGCTCCCTTTGTATCAGAACTATGAAGACTGTAAACAGCACAGGTGGTTATTGAAAACAGATTGATTGGGATGCAAGTAGGGTAGAGTATCACTGCCACATGTATTATTAAAGACGATGGCTTACCTCCTAATACTTGCTGAGATTGCATTTTTATACTTTGTCCTTTTTAAAAGCTACTGACATCTTGTAGCCTTATTTATGTTGTCGAGATAATATTCTTCAGTTTTAAAAAAATGTGGATTAGTTTTGTTGACAGTTTTGTTTGGGATCACTGTATGCTCGATATGTAATTCTTAGAAAATTTTTTATTACCTGTACATTTTTTTCCCTTCCATTCTTTTACATACAGTTAGTACTGCCTTTTAAAAAAAAATCCTCAACTGATATTAAAGGTTAAATGTGAACGTGTGAAAAGGGGCAAGTTTGTAAGATTCAGTAATATTTTAAACATGTTCACTCAGATATTTACTTCTATGAACTATACTTTTGGAAATATTGTAAGATTTTGTTTAATTATCGAGCAATGCTTTATATAATATATTTATATATTTCACATTCTTATCTGGCATTTTTTATTTGTTCATTTCACAATGTTTTCTTGCTCGTCGGTGTTCTCAACCTGTTTAATAAATTTTGGTAATGACAAAATCTAGCTTTAATGTATGAATGCAAGTTGCTAATTGATGGTTAGACTTGGAAAAGAACAGTATAGAATGAGGCAAAGGACATCTGAACCACAACTGAGGGTGGCTGCCCAAAACATGGTCAAAAGGCGAGGTGTTGTTGCGGCCCTATGCTCCTCCAGGAATAACAATGAATAAACTAAACTAATTTATGGTAGAATTTAATAAAATAATGGTTGCTGCCACAAAATGTTTGAAGAAGACCCTTTTATTTTGTGTTCATCATTAAATGTTTCTTGCTTCCTGTGCAAAAACTAAGGGTGATAGTCATGGAAGGTTTTACCCATAAGTCCTCCAAGATACTTAGCAGCTCAGGCGATGGACAATTACTGCTGTCTGCTAGTTTGCTGCTATGAAGTACTGTGAGCTTTTGCAGAAAGCCTCAGCAACTTGAATTACCTTTACCATGATAAAACTTCTCATAACATGCCAGACTCATGTCAAGCATTCATAAAGAGGATAAAGATGAAGAGATCCTGTTGATATTGCAAGCTATTTTCCATCGAGATGCAACAATTGATATGTGCATTTACAATGTGAGGCAACGTGCGCTTTTGCTAGGAGCTCAATAGTCTCGAGTTGGTGGAAGCATCACATTCTTTTGGGTGGCTGATTAGGTAGTTGTTTCCGATATTCTAGCAGGGTTTGAGGTTTCCTTTTTTTACCATATGGGTGGTAGAACGGTGTTTGGACTACATACAATCACAGAAGACGGAATCAGAGTCAATACGATGTGATGGGACATCGGGGTATCTGGCATCAGTGAGGTCATGCTTGTGTAAAGGGAAGGGCCAAGTTTCCATGATTCACGTGCGCCACGACATGCGAAGTTGACGAGGGGAAGATTATTGTGATGATCCAACGAAAAGTCGGCACCAGGTGGTTTTGGTACTTCGCCTTAACTTGTTTTGACGAACTGTGCCTGATCTTATATTTCCCTCCCTCCCCCATTTCCACACATACACAAAAGGGACCAAGTTATGGGGGAGAGAAAAAATAACATGAAAAATGTTGCATCTATGTCTGATATATAAACAAAGTAGTATAAAATATACTGTTGTTTATTTCACCCATTTCCTCTTGCTGGCACGGCGTAGATCAAAACACGCACACAGCAAGCGATAACGGCGGTGGGAAAGAGAGGTAACTCTGCAGCTGTTGATCATAGTAGCTGCCCGTGTGCGGACTGAAGAGTTATCTTTCTTGATGCACGCGGAGACGAGGGTTGACACTGGTAAGAATGGCACAAATCCTGGATGGAAAAGCGGTTGCAAGGTTTGTGAAAAATAATTAGTATTTGTTGAGATTGGCAGTTAATTGTTAATCTGGTGATAAAGTTATGAAATGTCGACAAATATTTGCTCATGCTTAACAGGCCTGCTTTATTTCGCTCGTGCGCGCATAAGACAGTCTGCCCTACATGTTTTTGTTAGAGATACGTGCAGTCAACAAGGGGGTGGCTGTAGTGCACACAACTAACCTGCTCCTAAGCCTTTGAAAAAGACGTGTAGTATATTTAGTGATGTAGGAGGAACAAATGGGGAACAAAGAATTGAGAGAAATAATTGTTAAATAATCCCATCTCACCCCCACCTCTTCAGGTCTCACAACTGTAGTGTAGGGTGCCGCAGATAGCGAGAAAAACAATCAGTGTACGGTAATCTCACTAGTGATAAGAGCAGTCGCTGCTTTTAAAAAAAAGAGGATTTTAATGTTACTGCGTAAATATGACAGATAAACTTGGTCAGCTCATAGTGACCGATAAATACGATGTATTAGTAAGACAGCAGTATTACTATAGAGGTATTTCAGTAAACCTTCTTACACAGTCAGCGTTCATGGCATCAACACACATAGAAAAGAAAACCAGATGCAGGCAGAAGTGATGTTAACCTAAGTTGTGGCTCTTGAAACATGTCCTTGGTGTCTCCTTCATGTTGTAATTAAAATGTCATCTATAAATTTTATGCAAGCACTTGGGTGTTGCTGCAACATATTAATTCTTGACCCTGTTAATGGTTACAGTGACATCCATAAAAGTTTAAAAGAAGAAGTTGCAAGGCTGAAAGAGGAGTACCCAGGATTTAGTGCTGGCCTAGCAATTGTACAGGTGATGTTAAATAGAAAGTATTTGAAAAAAAAAAAGTTCAAGGCAATTAACAAAGTCACTAAGCACTGTCAGTATTGACACTGCCAGAACCAGAAGACATATAATCTAAAATTTATGGTATGTTTTTATTATAGCACACTTGCTGAAGTGGCCACTGAATGATTTACTTTGAGTAGAATACTACCCACAAGTGTCTTTTAAAGTATTTTTTGCATATTTAAAAATTTTTATTCCCTTTCCTTAGTTCCTTTCTATTCAAAATTGAAAGAAACAGTGTTTACCACATTGGAAACATTTGATGTTTTAGAGACTGACTAAACATTTTGTAGCCAGGCAGCAGTAAAGATACAAATCAACATGATGTCATTAACCAGCCTCAATAACACTATATACAAATACAGGTTTAGGAATTGAAAAGCTCATCCTTCACTGAAATCACTTTTTTTAAAAAGCTTCAACAAAGGTAAATGGAAGACAAGAATTTAACAGTTTGAATTTATAAAAAGCATGTCATATAATATTACAGTCTGCTTTTTAAAAATTGCTCTGACATTATGTAATACTGTCTAAATTTCCTTAATATATGAAACAGTTATGTAAAATATCAAATAATTCTGATTTAATTCACTTGTTTTTATTCAGGTTGGCGATCGCAATGATTCCAATGTATATATCAACCAGAAGTTGAAAGCATCAAAGGATATAGGCATAAATGCACAACACATCAAGCTACCACGATCATCTACCCAAGCTGAAGTATGTTTTCACTTTAAAATAATCTCCTTTACTTTTGCAGAATGACCAACAAATGTTACAGGATGTGTGCTATTCCCAGTATGGTGGTATGTACTGTGTGTGAAGAGAGAGGAAATGTGTGAGTGTTTTTTATGAGTGTTTCATGTTTTTGGGGGTTTTCTTAAGGTGGGTGGGGATCCTGAGTGCTGCTGGTGCAACAGGGGAGGTTTACCTTTTGCTTAATATATATCATTTTGATGGTATTCAGTGTCATGTGAAGAGTCTAAAGAAAATATTTATTTGAAGTGTGAGAGACATCAGGACTTGATTCTTTTTCCCCAGATTATCCAAGCTGTGCAACAGTTAAACCGTGATAAGAATGTACATGGAATCATTGTTCAGGTATGTTAATGGTGTTAGTTTCTCCATTTCTCATGGTTTAATCTTAACACAGGTTAATTTTATAAATGGGACTATTGCTACTGATGCAAAGGAAATCTATATTTTGTGTATGCTTACATATGTGCTTGTGCTTTGCATAAATTAATAAAAATGGGCAGTTTTAGATTTTCATTGTTTATAATTTTCAGCTGCCTTTGGATACAGAAAATACTGTAGACACACATTTGGTAACAAACACCATCTTGCCTGGAAAAGATGTGGATGGGTATGTGAAATTTTGTTATTTTAAATGTATTTTTTAATGTGCAAACATGAAAACCGATTTGTCTATAGTATACAATGTTCCTAAAATATCTGCTGTAATTATCATCACTAACCTAGCTGATGTATGCAATAACACATTAGTTATGGGAAATTACCATTAGGATGGGGAGGAGAGTGTGCATTCAGCACACACATGACAATGCAGAATCTGAGACATCTTAGTTTATTTTGCAATTGAATAAAATAAAATCCTGTTTGTGCAGACTCCACCAGAGCAATGCTGGTCAGTTGGCAAGGGGAGATTTGGATGCATGCATTGTGCCATGCACTCCCCGTGGTTGTCTGGAACTTATCCTTCGGACAGGTATGCCCTTTGATTTAATATTAAGATGATGTCAAATACACTTTCACAATGCTTTTATTACAGTAATTTTTTTTTTATTTCTAGCTTGTCAAGGATGCTGTCTTATTCATGCCAAATATACTCACGCCTTCATCTTAACATTTGTGCATTCTTTCACTATGTCTCCTGCAGGACCTGTACATATATATGTATGTCACATAAGGCACACTCACTGTCCTAATTAACATCCCTCGAAAAATAACATTATCACATACACAAACCTAATTAAGGTTGCCCCCACTTAGTAATTATAAAGTCAAGTTCATTATGCACACAAAGAACAAAAATGAAAACAGTGACACCTCACTGTGACATAAATAATGCAAGTCTGTTTATTTGAATGCCCAGCTGAAGATGGAGGACAGCAAATTGCAGCCACACAGCTTTAACTTGCACAAGCCATGACTAACCTGATAAAAATAGAATTTTACTACCATCACTTTTTTTTACCTCAGCCATGTAGCATAATTTACAAAAACAATACCAGGAATTCACAGGAGTAACTCTTGTACCTTAATCTGCTATCTTGTTTATATGCTAAGTATATGTCCATTTGTTTCTAAAAATTGTGTATGCAGAACTCGAAAGCAATAATACAATTAAATGCAAATATCCCTTGATTACAGGAACAGACATCAAGGGAAAACGAGCTGTGGTACTGGGCCGCAGCAAGATTGTTGGAGCGCCTATGTCAGACTTGCTCAAATGGAATCACGCCACTGTGACTGTGTGTCATTCAAAAACTGCAGACCTTAAAGCTGAGGTAATACCTAAGAACCTAAATGACTGGCAGCTGAATCAAGATTAAGCCAGAATGACAAAGTGTGAGTGTCTTTCTTGACTGGTTCAGTCACTGTTGATGCACTTAGGCCCATCTCTGTTAAAATATTACTAAGAGTTCTTGTAAACATTCAAAGTTCCAAAGGAAAATGAATATTCTGTAGGAGATGAAGGATGTTCATGCACGTCTTTCATCATCCTCTTGCTCAGTGTGTCAAAGGTCAGGGTATCAAATCACGAAATGTTTTTGCAAAGAAAAGAAAATTGAACCAGTGAAAAATGAACCTTTCCAGAACAGACAAACAAAAGAAAAAAGAGGTTGAAGAAAGATTTACAGAAGTCAGCTTCTAATCAGATTTTGTATGGAAAAGAAATTTTAGCAAAAGTAAATTGCGTAGCATTCTTTTATAATGTGACTACATTAACACAGCTTTAAAAAGTCGATGCTTTCTTGTTTGTTTTTGACAGCTTTCATTGTAAGATTTACTTTTATTAGTTTTCCTATTTCTTTTTTCTTTGGATGTTTGTCTTTTTATTTTTGGTTTACGTTTAGTATTTTAAAAATTGTGTAAGAATTTAGTTGCTGGCTTTTCAAAAAACATCAGTAAAATACTGTGTGAATGGTATTTGTGGCTACTTAATTATCTTTAGTTTCAAGCCATATATAATATACATTTGTAAGTCATAGTGCATTCGTCATGGTTCACCAGGTTAGCCAAGGAGACATTGTTGTTGTGGCAATTGGCCAACCAGAGTTGGTGAAAGGGGACTGGATCAAACCTGGAGCTGTGGTTATTGACTGTGGCATCAACTCCATTCCAGGTACTATAAGGCTATGAGACCTTGATTGCTGTGATCAGCTACTCACTGTTATACTTGACTGCACACAAACGTCACACACTCATTCAGCATTTTAACTTCCTTAACCAGCAGCTATCTTCATTTCCTCCTTCCTTTCATCTCATACCGCATTCTGCCAGTTTCAGTGACCATCTTGACATTTCTTAAAGGTCTTGTTCATATGAGAACACCCTTTAGTTTTAAATGGATGCACAGGTCACAGGTTCCTGGAAAAAGTAACTGCTGATAAAGCATTTAGTACTTTGTAGTGTAAGACTGACCTGGGTGTCTGTCTAAAAGCATTTATTTTTATGGACAGACAGTACAAAGAAAGCTGGCTACCGTCTAGTTGGAGATGTGGAATTTAAGAGTGCCAAGCTTGTGGCCTCCTGGATTACACCTGTACCTGGTGGAGTGGGGCCTATGACAGTGGCTATGTTACTCAAGAATACTGTAGACCAGGCCAGGCTGGCTTTCCAGAAGGCTGGGGTAGGTGATTAACTCTATAAATAAGAATTTTTTTGCAGATCTTGTAGTTTTTAAAATTAAGAATTCTTATAAAGAGAGGTTATAAAAGGCATGAAGTGAACAGAAATAAAAGATCATGAAAGAATAAGTAAGTATGAAATGCTTTTATGAGAGATAGCAATAAGAATGGTCATTTATGTGTTTCTTGTTGGACATGAAAAAATCTGTTATAATTACCTTTGTTTGTACACCTTGAAATTGTGACTCATAAACATGGCGCAACATGAAACAGCATGAAAAGAGATGGTGGATGGATGCTGTATGAGACATTGCAATGCTAGCTTACACATGAGCAGTCAGGCGCCCGTAATTCTAAAAAATCATCTTTAAGTGCATCCACTGGAAATTTTGTGATGGCTTCAGTTAATTGCTCTTAGGTCTTGAGCTTTGACAGATATGGTTTCAAAGCATTTAACCATTTAAACATATCTAAATTGTTGTTTTCAGGGTGTAACTCAGTGGTGTTTGCAACTGCTGCCCCTCTCTTTGAAAACACCTGTACCCAGGTATGCCCTGTAATAAGATGCTGACAAAATGTTTTCTGCTTCTATGGAGTGTTGACACCTTTATGCATCTACTTCATCCTTTTAGTCTTTTTATTCCTCTTTTCTGTTTGTGTGTGTGCGCGCGCATGGATGCTCATACTCTTAATGAACACAGATGCACCTCTGCACTTTATTGTAGCTATGGTCTATTTTTTACCAGTGATCTGGATATCGCCCAGTCTCAGGTGCCCAAAGACATTGATGTACTAGCACGAGAGATAAATCTTCTGTCTGAAGAGGTTGATCTTTATGGCAAGAAGAAGGCTAAAGTTTCTTTGAAGGTTCTAGATCGGCTGGCTGGCCAAAAAGATGGAAAGTACATTGTTGTCACTGGGTAGGTTGGTTTTCTTTTGGGAGTTACTTGAATGCCAATAATAATAATAAATTATTTTGCCAGGTTACGTTTTCTGTAAATGTTTGAGAAGAAGCTGTAAAACTGAGGAAGTGGCATTTTTCATATAAACATGAACATGTTTTTACTAATTTTACTTGTGTATCATATTTAGTCATAGACATATTGTTTTAAATTTTATATAGCACTATAAAATCATCTTATTGTTTTATGTACTAGCCATAAACCAAAGCATCCTAATCTTGGACAGTTCTTTCTGTGGATATACTCATGTAGGGGTGTCCAGGCTTTCAACTGGCATGGGATGGCAAATGATTGTCATAGTGTACAAAAAGTTAAGGAATTTGTTACTTTTGTGTGTAAAATGTATTGCTTCTCTCTCCAGCATTACTCCAACTCCCCTTGGAGAGGGCAAAAGTACTACCACAGTGGGTCTGGCCCAGGCTCTAGGGTCACAGCTGAAAAAGAATGTGTTTGCCTGTGTGAGACAACCTTCACAAGGTCCCACATTTGGCATAAAGGGTAACTGCTGTTAGATCTGTTGTCACAGAGGATAATGGAGAATGATAACTTCCATATTTTAGGGATCGGTTACATAGGGAAAGCTCAGGATTCTTTCATTGATCAAAGGCTTTGACAATTTAGAGCAAGTTACCTGGCTTTTTACAAAAACCTTTTTTTGCGTTTTCCATTTAGTGGTATTGACTCTTTCTTGTAGAAAACTAACTTCTGTAAAATTTGGTTCACTGCAGGTGGGGCTGCAGGAGGAGGATATTCGCAGGTGATTCCCATGGAAGAGTTTAATCTGCACTTGACAGGTGACATTCATGCAATCACTGCTGCCAACAACCTTTTAGCTGCAGCCATTGATGCACGCATTTTCCACGAGGCCACGCAGTCAGATGAAGCCCTTTACAAGCGACTTGTCCCTTCTAAAGATGGCAAACGAGAGTTTTGTAAAATCCAGCTTGGACGATTGCAGGTATGTTACTGGTATTTACTGGTGTTACTTCATTTGATATTTTGTGATTGCCGACATCCCAATGTCAGACATGTCAGGCAGGCAGCCGTCTGTATTATCAAGTCCTGACAGATTCTTTAAGTGGTGCCCTTGATTTTAAAAAAATGCTATACCTTGATATGACCAAACATCAAGTGTTTATTCGGGGAGGGCAGCTAGCATTGGCTAGTACAGGAGGTCCTTGGGTTACATCAGTCCCGAGTTACGATGTTTCGTGGTTACGACACATCTTCCATTTACTGTATAAAGCCTTGTTTTGACTTTGTTAGTGAATTGAGCTTAAATGAGGTAGCACTCTGAAATGTAGGTAATGATTTTGTTTTGTATGTGTCTGATAGAGTGAGAGTATGCTATATTCCAAAGCTTTACTGAACAAATAAGTGCTCTGCTGCAGAGACTGGGCATTACAAAAACAAGCCCAAAGGAACTGACTGCTGAGGAAGTGAAGAAATTTGTAAGGTTGGACATAGATAAGGATACCATCACATGGCAGAGAGGCAAGTGATAATTGTCATTTGTGTTTATTGAGACAACTTAAAGGATTTGGAGGCTTTGTCTTTTTAATTAAAAAAATTTTTTTTTGTGTGTTTTATTTTTAAATTTTGTCAGATGATTCAGTATATGAAGAGACTACTTACACCAAACTCCAGGTGGGTTCATGCCCACTACACATCTAGCGACGATGAAAATTTATTTTTTTACCATGCCAAGATGTTGACATTTGGAGAAGAAATTTATTTTTGCATTTGTTACGTTTATTTGGCAGTGATGGATACAAATGACAGATTCCTGCGAAAAATTACCATTGGTCAAGGACCTGAGGAGAAGGGCATGACCCGAGAGGTAAAACATTCTTTATGGTTGTTCATGCATCCCATTTTTGTAAAGTATTTTATCTCTTATTTCCATCTTTCAAATAAAATTTCTGAAGCTTGTGTCAGACTGTGAGGCTTATCCTGACACTGAATTTAAAAAAAAAATGGAGAAAATAAAACATAAAAATGAGTTGGACAGACCCTATTGTTAAGTGTTTACAGTATGTCATACTGAGTTTTGTGAAGTGCTACATTTTATGAGTCAGTAAAATTGTTCTTTTTGTCTGAGATATCCTGTGGTGGTTTGTGCTATTTCTTAAACTTAGTATCTATTACTTCCATACAGACACAGTTTGACATTACAGTTGCTAGTGAGATCATGGCCATCCTAGCATTAACCACTGACCTTCGTGACATGCGCCGCCGACTGGGAATCATGGTAGTGGCTAGCAGTAAATCAGGTGATCCCGTTACTGCTGATGATTTGGTGAGTATTCCTCAGCCCATGTTCATTTGACTATAATGAGCCTGTTTGGGGTCGGGGGCAGACTTTGGACATCCTTGCTAAAAAACAATTTGGTTACATAGTAGTTGTTGGCTGGTTGCTAAGGAGGAAGTATTGTGGGCTGCGAGTCAGATTTTGGCTCAGGATATGACACATGTATAAGTCTTGAGTAGCTTGGGCTGAAATATAATTGTCACTTGCATAACAGCTTGTCCATGGAACAACAAATAAAATCACCTTATTCTTGTCTTCAGACAGATATGTCAAATGTACCCATTAATTTGGGGTGCTTGACTTTATTTTATTAACTTTAAATGGCATTTTCGGACATGGTGTGTGAAGGAGGCGTTAATTTCAGCTGTCTCCAGTGACTGTCACATGAATACCCAGCAAATATTTTATTACTAAATATAAAATAACATTTTTGTTTGATGTTTTGTTGAAAAGGGCATAGGTGGCGCTCTCACAGTTTTGATGAAAGATGCTATTCGCCCTAATCTTATGCAGACACTAGAGGTGAGAAACAAGCATTTGTTGCTTAAGCTTTTTCAATGGGCTATAGCCTATGTCAGAAATGATGCTTGAAAAATAGATCAATGTTAGATAAAATATATATTTTGCTGATACTGATTTCATCATTAAGATTGCTGACTGCCATGATAAGTGTTTACAAAGGTCAGACATGGACTAAAATGTAAATTTTCTCTAGGGTACTCCAGTCTTTGTCCATGCTGGACCTTTTGCAAACATCGCCCATGGCAACTCTTCCATACTGGCAGATAAACTGGCTTTGAAGATTGTTGGAGAAAATGGTTTTGTGGGTAAGTGCATTGAATGCACCTCAATTACTCACACATTTGCACTTCTTAATAAAAGATGTTCAAGTAATCATGAGTGGAAAATGCTTCTATAGTGTGTGATGAAAGGACAGATTTTGATTCCATTGATTGCCACAAACTGGAACAAGAGTCTTCAAAAAACATTTATTTTTAATTATTATTGTTAAGCGTTTGTGTAGCCTGTGATAGGATGACAGATTTGATGAGTAATTTTGTGTGTGTGTGTTTCTTCTAGTGACTGAAGCTGGCTTTGGCGCAGATATTGGCATGGAAAAGTTTTTCAATATTAAAAGTCGTTACTCAGGCCTTACCCCAAATGCTGCTGTGCTTGTGGCCACCATAAGAGCACTTAAGATGCATGGAGGTGGGCCAACTGTTACAGCCGGCATGCCACTTCCCAAGGAATATACTGAGGAGGTGAGGTAGCCTAGAATAGCTGTCTCTGAGATGATTGTAATTGGTTTGTTAATGGTATTAGTACACAAGTGTAAATTATCACAGCTATGTATGTATAGTTATTTGATGGGCTATTTTAGTTTTTAAATTATCCAAATATATGCTCTGAAATTCTTTTTTTGGTGGAAAAATTTCTTTGAGTGCTTACTAGATGGGAGTGGACAGCTGGAATTGAGCAGTTAGAGGGCTATATCTTCATGTCATCAGGTATAGAACGAAGAAGAAATACCTTCTCAACAAAAGAATGCTTTATTTTTTTACCCACAGAATGTGAAACTCGTGGAAGAAGGGTGCAGCAATCTCATGAAACAAATTGAGAATGCCAGGTTCTTTGGCGTACCTGTAGTTGTGGCAGTGAATGCTTTTGCGTAAGTTTCTTCTTTGCAAAGGTTGGTTGAAATTGGATTAGGAAGCAAACAGTTCTTGTTCATTTAAAAAAACAAAAACCTTTTGGTTAAAGGGTACTTCAAAAAGACAAAATTGTTTCTAGCTGCTGACATAGGAGGATTGGGTGGGGAAGAGCTTAATCTACTACAGCATTTGTGCCCAACCTTTTCTTGCCCGAGGACCACATTGGACATGAAATATAATATCTCGTGGGCCAGAACATGGCGGTTTTGCCAGAATCATGCTCGAATGTGGCCTTCAAGTCGTAGGTTTGGCACCCCTGTACTACAGCCTACTGAGCAAAATGGAAGAACACCGTTAAATGCCTTTGAGTAAACCAGACCAAATTAGCTGTGTGGCTCAGCCTTGCATTGTTCTGTGGGGCAATGTATGCAGGCTTTGTGTTCAGAACCGACACACCAGATGAGCTGGAGGCTGTACTGAGGATTGCACGGAGCAGTGGAGCCTTCGATGCTGTCATCTGCAATCACTGGGCTAAAGGTGGTGCAGGTGCTGTGGAGCTGGCTGAAGCAGTCCAGCGTGCAGCTGAGCAGCCCAGCAACTTCCAGTTCCTTTATGATGTTAAGGTTGGTTGATCCGTAAAATTTGCAGGAGAATCAGTTCATTTGCATGCATTTTCTGGACTTTTTGTGTAAAGCATTTTCACACACAGACATGCTGATCCAACAAAGAATCATTTAATTTTAAAGCTCATCTGTTGAATCCATGTTTTTAATTTTTTTTAGTTGCCCATTGAGGAAAAAATTGAAATCATTGCCAAGAAGATCTATGGTGCTGATGGCATTGAGCTCCAGCCGCTAGCCCAAGAGCAGATAGCTCGTTATAAGAGGCAGGTGAGTTCCCCACCAAAAACATGCCCAGAAGTAATGAAAAGCCTATCAGGGGGCAGAATGTTTTCATTTGAGAATATAACTGGCAATAAAGCCAGTCCTTAAAGAAAATTTAAACTGAAACTAGAAGGCATCTAATTCTGTCCCTAGATTTAGTCATGTAGATCAGGCAAGTATAGTGAGACTAAGATACACTAGAAAGACTCCCATATTGAAAGGCTTGCTCATTGTGAAGCATCAGTAATAGGATAATAAGGGGAAAATGTTAGGAAGACTGTTACAAAAGCACAGCACTTTGTTCTAGACCTGTAAAATAGATAGTGGTACAAACAGGATATAGCTTTATCTCACTCTCTTTGTACTCAAAAAAAAGGTGAAGAGAGATATACGTTCACTTCAATTATGAATACAGGCAAAAGTTTTGTAGATGGAATTAAAACCACTGTTTTTGTCAGGGCTTCAATGACTTGCCAATCTGTATGGCTAAGACACATCTGTCACTGACACATATGCCAGAGAAGAAGGGAGCACCAAAGGGCTTTGTGCTTCCCATCAGAGAAGTACGAGCCAGTATTGGAGCAGGTTTCATCTACCCTCTAGTAGGCAAGGTGAGTAGTCAACATGAGGGTTGTGAATCTGTTTTGTTTGCTTCCCTAATTTCCCAGTGATTCATTTACTTAGCCCATAAAATCTAGAATGAAGAGGAACATCTTAGAGAAACTCACAGGCTAGAAATGCAGGACTCTTCCTGCAAGCTAATGAAAACTTGTCCAGCCACAGCAACCTGCCACCATGGAAGAGAGGTTGCTTTCTTCAGTGACACTGGCCCACTTCCTCCAGGGCTGTCCAACCCATCACCAACTAAGAGACATGGCCTGCTGACACACTGATGAAGGAAAAGATCTTTGTATTCCTGTGGTGTCTGCAGTGCACAATGCCTGTATAATCTGACCATTTGAAAAAGATTCACTTATCTCTAAATTTTTCTGTTCTCTGCATTAGTTTTGCTAAACACAAACAGTTAAGAGTTGGAAACAAGTAGGCTGCATTTTTATCCCCAGCCAGGAAGTTTGTTTACTTTTGTGGATTTTTGAGAAGTGCACTGAAACAATTAGGTTTTTATCTTTTTAATGAGCAAGATTCTTTTGTTGATTTATCCAGGTATTAAATGACATTTTATTTTGCCATTTCAGATGAGCACGATGCCAGGACTTCCCACACGGCCATGTTTCTATGACATTGACATTGACCCTGACACTGAAGAGATTGTTGGCTTGTCATAATTGACCCTGACACTGAAGAGATTGTTGGCTTGTCATAATTGACCCCGACACTGAAGAAATTGTTGGCTTGTCATAAGTGTCTGTGGTTTTGTTTGATCTTTTTATGAAAAGACTTTAAAAACTTTGTCACACATCAGAGGCCTCTGTAATTTTAAAAAAACAACAAAACCTCACTTTTTTCATAAGGCATTCTTGGCAGGTTTCACAATTTGTGTGAGGGGATTGACAACTTTTGATGCATTTATAAATTTAATCACTTTCAAATGTTTCTTTTTTTAAGCCGTTTAAGCGGAAAGAAGATACTTCTTGCTTATTTGTTGGCATTAGACATTCTGTTTTCTGAATACTTGATTTTATATGTAAGGTGATGTTCATAAGTGTAAAGCATGTTGATGGGAATGTAAAAGAGATGCATAAAAAAATTTGAAAGGTTTTGGAAAATCATTGACCTTATTATGATTATGCTTTCTTGATATTGCATTTATATTTTATTATCCAAGGTCTGTGGTTCATTTTTGTTTGTGCTGATTTTCATTTCTCAGGAAGACTGTAATCTGTAAGGATTTATTTTCATAAGTGAATTTTTAGTCATGAAATGGAGATTTCAGGATTTAGAAAATGTGAAATTAAACCTTTAACAATATTTGAATGACTGAGCAACTGTTTCATGATTGTGATACTTTTTGTCTTCTTTGGAAATGTTAGAAGAAAGGGGTATTTATCTAGAAGCAGCAGTTCATAAATCAAAAAGAGGTTCTAATAAAGTTTTATCTTTGCTAAATTTTATTTTCTAACAAGATTTCCAGAATGGCATAAGAATACCCACAATCAGTTGTAGAAGGAACGTAAATTCAGTTTTTTTATGTTGACCTTTTGTAAGTGTGGGCAGAGTTTTCATTATATATATATAGTCTATGGTGTTCCTAAATGGTTTGTTAGTAAAGCGCAGCTGTTTTGGTTATGTAGGGAACTTGGTATTTCTTGGGTCACAGAGTTGTGAAATTCTTGCTGCATGTTTAGTTCAGCAGTGTGGCCTGCTGTAGCTCTTTGTTCACTGAGCGAGTCATTTTGTTCCCCAAGATGGTTGTGTAGCTTTTTCTGCTAGATGCCGGACTAGCCTTGATAGTCAGGATTGATAGTGTGCACGAGCTTGCCCAGGTTACAAAGTTTTCTCCCCGCCTCCATCCACATGTCAAAAGGACATATTCCACAACGGCCATTCTTTCAGATACCCTTTGCTTTCTAAATTTGTTTATTATGTACGTAAAGTATTCATTTGTTTGGTTTTTTTTATTTAACCCATGCGCTCAGAAATCCTCAGATTTTAAGATAGGAAATCAGTCACAATGAATATTTTCAGCAGTTTTAATATAACCATAACATAGGAAGCTGCCATGACAACCACAGATGACAATTTTTAAAAAAAGCGTGTGTGTATGTGTGGGGTTATAACAGCATTCATAGTTATTTTGGTCCCAGCATATCCTCAGGCTTTACCCAATGGTCAAAATTCTCCTCGGTTAAAAGATTTAACCTTACAGCAGCCTCTTTGAGAGTTAACCCTTCTTTGTGGGCTGTAGTAGCTAGCTTTGCTGCATTGTCATAGCCTATGTAAGGATTCAGTGCCGTAACAAGCATCAATGACTGCTTTAAAAGTGCAGAGATGTTATCGTGATTAGCTTCAATTCCTTCCACACAGTATCGGGTAAAAGAGATCACAGCATCAGCAAGAAGACGCGTGGACTGAAGTACATTCCGGACGATCATGGGCTTAAAGACGTTCAGCTCAAAATGTCCATTACTCGCTCCCACAGACACAGCAACATGGTTACCCATCACCTGAGCAGCAACCATGGTTAAGGCTTCACACTGTGTGGGATTGACTTTGCCTGAGCAGAAAGTAGAAAGTCGTGCATTAATGCAGTTCTGCTGGTTAATACACAGCTATCCATTACAAATGCATGTGACCATTGTCAATTATCCGCTGCTGTAAGCAGATATTTGTGCAGTGCATTGAGCTCATGTCCACATGGAGAAATGTGCTTTACAAAACCAGTTACTGTTATTTATTAAATGGTATTTCTGCAGTGTATTGCCAGAGTATTTTGGCACTGACGTCTATGGTTTATACTTTCTGGGAGCTTTACTTGTTGCAACATATCACCATGCAACATAGTGAGGAGAGGAAGGAATTTAAATTAAAAGCATGAAGAATGATACAAACATGATTTTGGTCACTTACCTGGCATTATAGAGCTGCCAGCTTCATTCTCTGGCAAAGAGATTTCTGCCAAGCCACATCTTGGCCCGGAACCTAGCAATCGTATGTCATTTGCAATCTTCATCAGGCTACATGCCAGAGTATTAAGTGCACCATGAACTTCAACCATTGTGTCATGACATGCCAGAGCTTCAAACTTATTCCTGGCTGTGACAAATGGCAGACCTGTACATAGATGAGTCAATAGTCAGTTGTTGTCATCCTGATGAAACATTGTTTAATTTATAAAGCTGCTAACATCCTCAACACCACTTAAAAAAATCAAATGTTTTATTCATTTTAAGAGGGGAAAGTTTGAGTATTATCAGAAATCTAAAGCCTCATTATTTCGGATGGTTACAGTGTCTAACAAATGGAAGAATAACATGAAGTGCATGTGTAGGAATGTCAAAGTTTAGACAGATAAAGAGGTGCTGAATTACTCACTTCATCAAATTGTTATCACTCACCTGTATAATCAGCAATTCGTTGTGCAACCTTTTCAGCAAACCCAACTCTAGTATTCAAACCAGTCCCCACAGCTGTTCCACCTGTTATTAAAAGAACTGTACATTTAAGAAATTTACATAATTTTTACATAATTACTAATTCTCTAATACTGTGATATAGGTTCATTATGTTTTTTCAGAAAGTTACATTTACAGTTTACTTCCCAAATTTTTTCCCATAAAGAAAAAAAAAGCCAGTATACCAGCTGCAAGCTCATACAGGTGAGACATGGTGGCATCTATTCTTTCTATGCCTGTTTGTACTTGATGCAAGTAAGCACCAAACTCCTGCCCTAATGTAAGAGGCACAGCATCCTGTAAATAACAATAAACAAATGCATTAGATTTTCTGCACAGCACTCAGAATATCTCCCTCCACATGGTATAGTCATCCTCAAGTAAGTGATGCTGTACTTGATACACCAACAATATGGTTACACCCTGACCCAGGTAGTTCTGAATAGAAAATCTGCACCACTGATGATTGCTTACCTGCAAATGTGTTCGACCAATTTTGATAATGTCTTTGAAGGCCTCCACCTTGGTACGTAATGCACTGCATAATGCATTTAAGCTTGGTTTTAATAAGTTTTCAATCTCCTGAGCCACTGCTATATGCATAGCTGTTGGAAATGTGTCATTTGAACTCTGTAAAAAAAAAAAAAATTAATGATTTCCAGTTTATTAAAACAGCCAAACTAAAGAGATTTAATCAGAAATAACTTACAAATTTGGCTGAATTAGTTTCCACATATTGTCACTTTGAAACAATCACCAAAACAATGAAAAATTACTAAGCAAAAAAATGTTAATATTCTGGCAATGTCATGACATGCAAGTTCTAGGAATTTTGTGTAACTCCTATGGATTTTTTTCCTTTTTCTGATTTGGTATCATACAAATTTTCTCTTGAATTTAAATTACAGCCTCCCCAGCTTTAAAAATGTTTTTTAAAAAATGCTACCCAAACACAGGAAGCACATATTCCCCAAAAGTGTGAATTCATATTGGGTCACATCCCTGAGTCAGGAAAATCCTTTTAACTACTTCCTGTCATGAGCAGTCAGCGAGTTTGCTAAAAATCTGTAGCATGAAAATAAAAGCTATAGAAATTGAGAGATGTAATGTATTAGGCCATGGAGGAAATATGTCAGGAGCTTTAGGGGGTGAAAAGAAGGTGCTGAGCTACTGAAGCACTGAAGTTCTACCTACTGAGATGATGGAAGTGTGCTGAGAACAAAAGGTTCAGACATACAACAAACCAAAAATGGTTTTGCAAACCTGTTTTTCCAAAAACAGCAGTTTGCCAAGCCTGCTTGTTGACTGTTTCACAAACCAGTTTTTAGGATTGCTAATCACCCTGCCCACGGTCAAGTAAGCTGCATGGGTAACTCTGTGCATGACAGTAGCATGGGTGCTGAACTGCTCATGTTTGTGTATATATATAATTTCAAAGGAATTAAACAAAACAAATACCTGGTGCATATTTGTTTTCAACACTTATAATGGTCCTCCATAGCATGGGTTTTTGATTGATCTGCTATGGTTGTACTCGTAGACTAAGGAGTGATTAATTTATAGTGTAAATCTAGTACCGACTGCACTGTTCTAGCAATAAAATCATTGCAAGACAAGTAAAATCTGTCCTTTCAGCAGTTATATCTAATTAGATTGCTGGCTGAACAAATATTTTTGAATGATTGCAAATTCATTGGTGAATCATGGTGAAGAATTCTAGGCCAAGTTAAGTTACAGCTGTTTAGAAAAAAAAACCCCAAAACTACACCAACTGCACCAACCACCTGTTTTGGGAAACTAGTCAACACAATGACTACACCACACAGGCTTCAACCGCTGTTATCTCCAGCATTGGCACAATATACTGATGAGTGTATGATTTTTTCTTAATTTTGTGCTTGTTTCACAACTTTATGGTGTCAGGATACTGCCTCAGATACAGCAAACTGTACATCCATTAAAAAGATATTTTCTGCTGAACGCATCTGAAGATTGTTTCTCCTAAGAAGTCTTTTGCAAGAAGGAAAAAAGTTGATGAGACCCACAATACATGATAAATTTATAAACACTTCATTTAAGTGAATGATTTGATGTTCAGTCAAGTTGGCGAGTGGCCATGAAAGCTACTTTGAAAAACTGAAAACCCACGTGAAATTTTAGAACAAGTTTTTAAAAGGCAAACAGGCTGCATGTAAAAGCCAAACAGGTTTGCCGAACCATTTGGGGAGAGTTTTCAGTGTAGGCCACATAGCAGACAGGAAAAACAGAGCTGTTTCAGAAAAATTTCTCTTTTCTTGTATATATGAGCCTAAAGACTTCACTGGTGACAGCTGGAGACTCCAGCAGTTGGGGTGAGGGGGAAGAAGGTCCTTGGGTTGAAGGAAAAGCTGGTGTTCAAAAGTGCTGTAATTTAAAAAAAAAAAAGGAGAAGGGGAACATAGTGGTGAGGAAAATAGGATACAAAGAGTTTTTGAATTTCTTTGGAATTATTAATACATGCCTGTCTTGCCTGTTGGCCTAGGTTCCAGCTTCACCTAACGATATTGACAAATCCATTCAAATGACTTTTTTTTCGGTCTATCAGCCATTGATTATCAATAAGATTCTTCAATATATTAATTTTCTGCTTCTGTCAAAACACTCTTCACTGTTACATTTTTTTTCAATGCTTAATGATTTTCATTGTAAGAGGAATATAGCAGATCATTGTGACAAAAGACGTGTTGTAGATGCAAGACTGATGCTTTAAGATTAATTTTAACCCTAACCTCCTTTTTGAAAAAAATAATCCAACATTTAGCACATATTTGACATTTATATAATTATGACATCTACTATTTTCGAGTAAAGCATTTATGATACCAAGTTTTTCTCAGAAAAAGTAATGCACAACAAAGATAGAAAACTAGTGCACTCCTCTTTTGGGCTCAAATGATGTTGACTAACAAATTAAAAGACACACACCCAGAAATTAGTGAAGCATCATTTAATACACCCACCTGACTCATGTTCACATGGTCATTTGGGTGAACTGGTTTCTTGGAACCAATGATTCCACCCAGAATAGAAATGGCCCTATTGCTGATGACCTCATTCACATTCATGTTCGTCTGTGTGCCTGATCCTGTCTGCCAGGTGGACAATGGAAAGTGTGAATCCAGATCTCCTGAAATTACCTGATGACAAAATAAACACCTATAAATGTGTCTTCAGATGCCAAGGGCTTCAGAGGGCTCTTAACCTTCCTATCCTCCTGCCTACTTTGACCAGTGATTCCAAGCTTCAATACCTTCCACACATACAATTTTAAAATTGGGGTTTCACCAGCAGAAACAGATCTTTGACCACTCTCTCACCAATCACACCTCAGTCGGTAAATTTCCCCCTCATAAATGCTGCACTGCAGATGTTGAAGAAATTATTTAAAATCTTGCTCAAAATAGAGTGGACATGTAAAAACAAAACTGGAAATGTATGTCATCTGTGATAAGTTTATAGTAAAGCATTAAAAGTAAAGGAAAAAACAAAATTTGAAATCCCCCCCCCCACCCCCGCCACAAAAAAAATCATTCTGAGTTTCTGTTATTTTTTTATGGTAACCACCTCTTTTGATGCCTGTATAATGGCATTGGCAATTCTGTCATCAAGACCAAACTCTTTGTTAACCTCAGCTGCACAGAGCTTGAGAATTCCGAAGGCTCGTATCACTGGAATCTGAAAACATTTTAAAATGCCAATGTTCAATATGAAGAATTGTTGCATCAATATTATATCAATACACTTCTGAATAAAACAGTTTTTAACAATTTGAGTTCATTCATCAGGAGATGTGATAGAAAATTTAAATCACTGTTACAGTGCATGATTCTGTATCAGTATGTCATAGTTCTTGCTGGGAGACAGTTAAAAAAGTAATAACTTATTCAGAGTTGTGTTTTCTTTTTCAACTCACCAATTGCTTGAAATGAATATGCAAGTACAACAGGGACATGTATGGTGACTGAAACGTCTTATGCATTTTAATCATATATTAAAAATGCTAAAACAATTACAGATAGAGGATATATTATTAAACCCTTACAGCACAAAAAATTACATTAATAAATAACTGGTACCCATCAAAAAGATACATTTCTTGCATCCCCATGCAGGATAATGACATCAATGGGCTTTGATAAGAAAACTACTAATTGCAAGCTAGTCACTTTTGTTAAGCAGTGTTGGAAGACCTTCATATTAATGGAAAAATTTGGCACAATGTTTAATTGTAGGATGACTCAACTAATGTGCAATGGGTAAAGTGACCTTTGAACTGTCACGAATCAAAACTTTAAATGGAAAACTGTACAACAGGCTCATGCACAAATGGTTTCATATAGTGTCTTATTTTATACTGGATACTTTCACCACGTAGTTTCAGATTTTGCATTGCTCACTTGTGAGACTCATAAGTAGCAATATGGATAATGATATGCAATGCATGGAATAGCCCTTTTGTATCATAGCTACTTATCTACCAGAAAATGTCTTTCTTAAAAGTTAAAACAAAAAAATTATGATACACTCAGTTCATTACTGGTGTGAGTGAGTTAGAACAATCACATGATTTTGGATTATACTAATACAAGAAGAGTTGTAATATACACAGACAATCCTGTTACAGCTGTGTAACATTATAAATAAACAATAAATAAATAGCAAAAAAAGCTGGATGAAATGAGGAATAATGAAGTGTTATCAGATCGTTAACATGCATGTATACAAATGCATACATGCACACACAAGGCTAGACTGCATAAGTGAAAAAAGTGTCTAAATGCCAACAACCTACAGGCATGCGTTCAGTTTCATCACCAATAGCAAAGTTGATGATGGACCGTGCGGTGTTTGCACCATAGTATTTGTCCTTGGGCACTGGGATATCACCAAAGGCATCTGCCTCTAGGCGGTACTGATCTTTATCAAAGATCTTGGCGGCACCTTCTGAGAAAGGCTGCAACACAAAATGTTTTTAAAAAGTTTGAAATTTAAAATCTCCATATCTGAAGATATATATAAACTATGCTGAAACAGAAATATTAAGAACAAATGTGTTGCTCTGGTTGTACAATGCAATGAACCTTACCTGCCGGGCTTTACTCCCGATACCTCTATCCAAGCGGCTTAACATGGCGTGTAGCATGCCACCCGAGTTATACACTTGTACCAAATATCACTTGTTAACTTACTGGCTTTGTACAATGACTGTACCAAACATACGCGACACAGTTTAGACTCCACGCAACAAGCGTAAAGTTGGTTAAACATGCGACCTTTGACACTCCCTTTGCCTTAAACTAGGCACCCGCAATCCTCAAGACAAATGCCATTCAAGGACTGTTATCTACAGCCATAAAAAAAGAAATAAATGTTTTATACTCTGTTCGCGTAAACTATGCCCTCTTTAACTACTCATCATTTTACATGAAACGTGAACATTTAAAAAGTTAGCGCTATAAGTATGAACACTGTACAGTACCTCTCCCGACATGATTACGCGACTTCGAAATAGGTCAGAAGCTCACCATATCAAATTTCTATTTAGGTTGTTTAATGATGTTCGGGTCGTTTCGTGTGGCAGTATGGTCAATGACGACACCTCTCTATATTCTGTGTTACACGCCTCTCCTGACACGCGATAAAAATAAAAATGTTCTACATGACATCTTTCGGATCTCTTCGAGCCTTCATGGCAAAAGATTTGTTCAGGGGAAGCTATTTTCCCCAAGACGTTCGAAAATCGTCTGCTCGAAAGTATAGATATCTATCTTGAACGGATTCTTAAACGGATTTACTTTACTCTTTCGCTGTGAATGTAGACGTTATTTTATGTGTCATTTTATTATCTGTATGCACTGAATCCTGGTCCTCTCTCTCTCTTTTAATTTTGCGGATATTTTAAGTTGAAGAGTTGCGTACTACAAAAATCTATATTTCATAGCAATGATATAGTGTACTATTACTATGTATTATTACATTATTTTTGACGGCAAAAAAGTAAATATTCCTTTTACTTACCATAAGCCAGTATCCTTTAAGAGCTTCAGACACATCAATTATTAAAAACTTACAACTGATTTAATACAGAGAAGAATAGGGTGTGATGGGGATCGGGGAATATGACTGGGGTGGATGAGGATGAGGAAACGAGAAAAGGGAACTCATCGATGAAAGGAAAGGTAGAAGATGATCGAGGCAGAAATCGCAGAGAAAGGAGAAAAAAGAGACAATGACATTTAAAATGACAATTCTTTATTTACCAATATGGTCGAATAAGAAAAAAACATTTTTTTTTAAAATCTTGTCTTCGCCATAATAAGTTATTATAAAACAATAAAGAATGACATCAAAAGAGAGTTGAAGGAAAAGTGAACAAAAGTGGTGGTTATTTACTCATTTTGCAGGAGATCTTGGGGTTGGGAAGTATTTAAAAAGATTTATGGTTTGAAATCTTTATGCAAGTTAAATGCACATCATCCTATATATTCACTAGTTGTGGATAAAAAGCTTCAGCAAATGTTCATAGGTTGTGGTCATACACACATGCTAGTGCACGCGCGAGCATACACACAGTGCTGCGAAGAACTGTTTCTCCTTAGCTTTCTTTGTTAATCAGTTTTAAAGTGAATTTTTGATTGCGATCAGGACATTATGATTTAATGATATTGTCTGATTATTATTTTTTTTCTTTCTGTTTAGAGATACGACACTTGTCATTCTTGGTGGAATTTCATTGGAATCAAAATTTTCCCGACAGACGGCAGCAAGACTAAAACAAGACAATGATACATTCTTTCCTAGACATAAAACATTTAGACATACAATTATAATGAGGTCGATGCCGCATTAGTGCTGAAACAAAGTGGATCAGAGGTTGCAGTACAATCGGAAGGAAGATTTTTTTATGACACAGCAGCTGTATGTCAGTCTGGATGGCTCGAAGACCCTTTTAGGGACATACATCTGTAGACCGTGGAGACATATGTTCTGGAGGGTAGCCACAATAGTCTATGAAAAGCTGGAGTCCTCGTCTGCGGGCCCGGGCTCCCCACCTGACGTCATTAACGGCTGAGCAACACACGGCGGTTTGGGAGGGACAGGACGTTTGGGAGGTGGTGTCCTCGCAGCCATTTGAGTCAGGAAATCAGGTGAGGGACGAGGAAGATTTGTATTGTCAGCTTTGTTGTCCTGGTGACGGGTGCCGACATCCAGCCGGCGGTTCAGCGAGTCCAGACGAGAGAGAGGGAAGGGCAGGCGAGAGAAAAGGCCGGACAAGGAGAGGCTGAGGATGTCGACGACAATGAGGAGAAGCCACAGCACCAGGCTGATCCACACGCCAGCCTGAAAGTCAGCAACAGCAGAAGCACAATGTGATAACGATGGGTACTGTTTGGCTTTTATTTTGTTGTTGACGACGACGATGATTTTGTTGTTGTTGCTGATAGTGGTGGTGGTATGTGTGTATGTGTGGGATGGAGAGAAGAAAAAGAGAGATCGCAAGTGAGAATCCATCAGTAGACTGAAGTCAGCGTAATCAGACTGTTTGTCATTTTTGTCATTTGTCATTTTTAAAAATCAAATTTCATTCTACGTTTGAAACTATATGATTTTTGAAATGCCAAGAGGGATATTTTACCTTGCACGTTAAAGCAGTTAACGATCTAAACTTCATATACACTTTAAATGTCACTTTAAAATACTCACCTCTGTTACCTGAAGGCGTACATAATAATTTGTAACATAGCTGTCTGTCACAGCACTGTAGATATCTGCCGTTCCACATCTGTCACAAAATGCAGAAGATTGTTCTGATTGAAAACAGTTCACTTTGCTGAGGGACTATATGAAGCAGACACCTCCTCTCTGCAACTTCTCTTATTTCGTCAGAAACAAAACTGATCATGTACAGCTAATAAGTGTTTAGACCTTCTTCCAAATAAAAAGCTGGTAGTTTGCATTTTGTAAAAATAAAAAATTAACGAAATGTATATAAAAATTTGTCTAAAAGAGATTCGTCCTGGTATTTAAACATCTTTCATCGCAGTTTGTATAGCTGTATATACTCGTTAGATGGTAAAATACACTTAGCATGGTGAGTCATATGACTCGTTATTCTTCTACTGTTGCATAACAACATGCTTCCTGCTCTCTTAAGTGCGCTGAGAGTCGTCCGTCGTTTGAGGACCCGCCAGTCTGTGTCGGTCACACTTTGAAAAATAAATATGAATAAAATAGGCAATGATTGTACGTATGTTGTGTGCTACCTTGTAAGAACTCTTAGAGTAATCAGAAGGAATACCTGTCTGATTTTGGATAGAAGATCTTGGAGCACATGACACTGAAGCCTCGAGACACGACGCCAGCAGAGACCAGCGTCAGCACGGACGCCAACACGTCAGCAATGGCGCAGGGAAGCAGGAACTTAACTGGCGACAGGATGGTAAGTCTGCAGAGAACACAGTTTCCTGATGATATTATCTCAAACGTGGTGAAATGTAACAAATTGTATATGAGACAGGATGCTAATTCTGCAGTGAACACAAATGTTGTACTTTATGTTTCATTCTCAAAACAGAGATACATGTAAATAAATTAATGCGCAGTTGTAATGGAAAACCACGAATTAATTTTCTGTTTGTTAAATCTTGACATTGTAATATTGCTATTGCATAGGTGACACTTTTTTTACAAATTTATTTCTCTATTTCTTTATTATAATGCGTATTTTCTCAATTACGTTTTGCACTGTGCGTTTTTGTTGATTTTTATATGTTTAAAAAGCCCTAGACTTGTATGAATAAACTTTTAGATAAAAGAAGAGGATGTTAGTAGGAAAGTAGACTAAGTAGTTTCCATGATTTCTAGCGAAGTGATTCATGTCTTTCAAACTGTCTCCTCTTGTTTATGCAGTATTGACCTAGTTTGTTGATGAGTTGTTGACTTACTTAGTTTTCGCCGGGCCCCATGTCATCAGGAGGGCGAGGCCGGCCCGACAGATGCAGTAGAGAAGCTGGAACATGGCAGCCACTGCCACGACGTAGGCACACACTGAGCGGGGGCCAAAGGTCACGCTGTCAGCGTACAACAGACACCGACCGCCGACAGCTGCCTGCATGCAACACACCAACGACAGTTACGACAACCGAATACAGTGGACTCTAACCGGCATCCACGGAAATCTGGAGATGCCGGATAAATGTAGTTTATGGTTGAGAGCTATTATTAAAATTAGGTCTAACTATACTATACACAACTATATACATACCATACAATATTGACTTGATATTGATATATAATACAGCAATTTAAGACACAGATATATTGAATGTAACTTTAGTGTAAAATAGCTTGTAAATACCTTGTGCAATTTTAGTAAATAACATTCAATATACCGTTCGACTTAATGAACTTAACTAAAAAATTTTTTAACACCAAGTAACTTTATAATTCTAGAATCCGTTCCTAGAGAGTGAGAAATAAAATTTCTCTCTTTGGGCTCCATGCATAGGACAAGGGCGAAACTTCCCAACCTGTGAGTGCCCTAACCTACAGGTGTAGCCGCATTCATTGCATACCTGTGTGACTGACAGCGGGATCACGATGAAAAATCCAAAGGCTGCAAGCAGCGCCGCGAGAAGCGCTGTGGTCAGACGAGCATTTTTCTCTGTCACCAGATTCACCATGGCCGCTGGCGGCATTGTAGTAGGCCACACGCTCACGACAGATGACAAGCAAGTAAAATCACATCATATTAAGATTTAAATAACCAACAATGTTTCCACTACCAGCTGAAATCCTGCTATGTATCCTATGCAAGTGGCCTCCATGTTCACTTCATTTCGCTTCTTGCAGAGGGTTTCCACATCAAAGGTTTAATTTCTAGTTCCAAGTACCGAGGTCAGTTCCCAGCATCGGCAGCTTAGACTAGGCTGCGGTTAGCGAGCTTCATCCTGTGAAATGTGTCAGACATGGCTCAGCTCACTCTGTCAGGAAGTGGACGTGACGTCACTGGTGCAAAGCGAGCCTCGTTCTGGCGGCGAAGTCCCACCCAAGTGTGTAAATCGTAAACCTGTGTTTCTAACAACCAGCAAACTTCCGCGCATCACGACTAAACATCTTTACAGCAACTACAGCTCTGACCATCTTACCAGCTTGTAAGCCGACATACGTCATCCTGTGTTGGACAAAGCACTTGTGCGCACACTTCCGGGTCAGCCAGCTACACGTTGTTGACCCTCTACACTCTGCAGCTAAGATTGCTGCGGCAAGTGACCTCAAGTGCCAACACACTAGCAAGTGAAAATACTGTAATACAGAGCTGCCCAACCTACGGCCCACTTATTTTAACCGGACACAAACATAATCTCATTTTTAACATCATGATTCTGGCAAAACCGCCATGTTCTGACCCACGAGATTTTATGATGTCCTCGAGCGAGAAAAGGTTGGGCCCCACTGATGTAACATGAAAACTGTCACTGTGACCTACAAGAGCTACACTCTGGTGGTCATGGCGCTCACGGACATTGTAAACAATTTATAACTACATGCTTTAATGTGAACACCCTACACATCGCCAAATAGCGTTCCTGGAAAAAGACAAAATGAACATATAACCTTTTTTAAAACTTGCTGTGGACAATATCGTAATACATGTTGTCTTAATCAAATGAGAACTAGAATTATAAGAAAAAAAAATAAAAAAATAAAAAAATGAAAATCATGATGTTTCATATTTTTCTTTGTAACCAAACTAAAGTGGTTACAGAAAATTTACTATCAGCTGCAATCACTGTTACCATAGCAATGCCTTTATTATTTTTTAGTACTGCAGACATGTCATTTGTTCAATACAATAAAATGTAATGAAAATCTTTAAAGGGAATATCAAAATAGATTTGACTACTCCTACTAACACATCAGAATAAAGCACATAACAAGCATGTCCTTTTTCTGGGTGTGTCTTCAGATCCCACTCAAGACGCTCCACATCTTCTGCAGATTGTAAGGGGAACTGGAATCCCTCTGGCAGTGTTCCCAGTGTCATTTGCTTTTCCTGGTTTCGTTCCTCCATCCGCGCAAACCTCCTTTTAAGGTCTTTTATATCATTCTTCATCTCTTCCAGAAGAGACTGTTGTTGCATTACAGTTTTCTCTAGTTTAGCTGGAAATAAAGAACGCAATAGCAGAAAGCATGTAAAACAGTGATCGTTGCTGACTTCGCTTTAGTTCACAATGACTGGAAAATATCCATATTTTTTGGTTACTATTTCCCATTTGTGATATCTATTTGATATGCGATCCATATTTACTTCAAGAATTTTCACTATGACCCAAGAAGACTGGGAGTTTTCCACTTCCGGTTATATCTCACAAAATCACTGTTAAGAACTCTTAGCCGAGGGTAAAAAAGTGCTAAAATGATAAACAAAATGACTTCAAATCACCTTCTCGAAAACTTCCATCTGCCTTGCTCTGCCATGTGTGGAAATCTTCGGGCAGACCACCCTTTGCATGGTGGAAATATTTCAACGAACGGATCTTCGGTATCGCGTAGGAATCAGGATATGCATAAACAAATAAAATGCGAGACACACGCGAAAACGTTTGCCGCAAGCCCCAGATTTCGTTATTTTGTGTTCTACAAAGCATTATTTTGTTTGATAAAAGCTCCCCAGCCGTACCGCCACCTAGGCAACAGAGAGCTGGAGCTCGCATTGGGAGAAAATTTTGGTGGATGGGTTCTTGAATTTGAGACAGGTAAGCAGGAATCAGACGTGGGTCTAGGACTTTATCTAATGTTCTTACGAGGACTTTCGACTCCCAGCCGGCGGTTCAGCGAGCCCAGGAAAGGAATGCGGAAGGGCAGGTGAGAGATGAGGCCGGAGGGGACGAGGCTGAGGATGTCGACGACAATGAGGACAAGCCACAACACCAGACTGATCCATACTTCAGCCTGAATGTCAGCAACAGCAAAAGTACAATGTGATAAGGCTGGGTACAGTTTGGCTTTTGAAATTTTGCGACACCAGAAGCATTTTTCAGCATCTGATCTTGTCTGCTAACACCTGTTGTGATGCTCATCTCCATCAGCGCTGTAATCCTATTACCAACACTAATGGTCATATTAGCTATCACCCATTAATCTCACTGTTTTGTCTTGTAATGTTTGTAGTTATCTGGAAAATTTTTATAATCCTAAGAAAAAAAGTAATTTACTTAAAAAAAATATGTTACATGGCTTTTACAAACTATCGACACAGTTTTAAAGTTTTAAAGGCTCGAACATAGAAGTGTTTACTGACTTGTATTATCTGTAGAAGCAGGTAATAATTTGTAATGTAGCTATCTGTCACAGCACTGTAGATATCCACCGTTCCACATCTGTCGAACACATGAAAATATATTCTAATTAATCAATCAAATGAAAGGAACCTGGACTTGAGACAAAGGTGACCGCTCGTTCTTCGTCTAAGTCCACCATCATTCATCCTTCCTTTAAAGACCTATCAGAACTATGAAAAGTATATAAATGCTTAAAAATCACGATAAGATTATTTAATTAAAGAAGAACCTGTCTGGTTTTGGATAGAAGATCTTGGAGCACATGACACTGAAGCCTCGAGACACGACGCCAGCAGAGACCAGCGTCAGCACGGATGCCAGGACGTCAGCAATGGCGCAGGGAAGCAGGAACTTAACTTTGGCGACAGGATGGTAAGTCTGCAGAGAACACAGTTTCCTGATGATATCATCTCACACGTGGTGAAACGTGCAAAACAAATTGTATGTTTTATGTGAGACAGGATACTAAGTGCCTTCAGTGAACAGTCTCCTGATAATATTTTGTGCCATGTGGTAAAAGTTACACAACTTGCTTTATGTGTGAGATGGAGAAACAACAAAGAACAGACGAAGGAGAATAAGTTGTTGACGCTGGCAAGATAACCTTTGTCGATAAAACCCAGCCATCAGCTGACGTCCATCTCCCCAACGACAACCAAGAATACCACTAAAGACGAAGAAGACAGATTGTGCTTTTTTATGCACTGCTGGCTTACTTTGTTTTCGCCGGGCCCCATGTCACCAGGAGGGAGAGGCCGGCCCGACAGATGCAGTAGAGAAGCTGGAACAAGGCAGCCACTGCCATGACGTAGACACACACTGAGCGGGGGCCAAAGGTCACGCTGTTGGCGTACAACAGACACCGACCGTCGACAGCTGCCTGCATGCAACACACCAACGACAGCTACAACAACGGCAAGTTTGGTACTAGCAGAAGGAAAGTGATGATTAAGTTTGCTAACGAACAGAAGTAAACTAATCACTACATTTACTAATTAACATGGAGGAAGTGATCCCTAAGGAGGTTAGGAGTAGGGGCCGTATTTACGACGCGAGGATAAGACATTGTGTGGGGAAAATCAAGGTCTTGTCTTCGTATTTAAAAGCGGCGTCCATATTTCATATCCGGCAGCTGAATTCAAAATGCACGCTACAGGATCCTGTACTCCACTGTTTTAGCTTTTGCTACCTACCTGTGTCAGTGACAGCGGAACGACTATCAAAAGCCCAGAGACTGCTAGCAGCGCGGAGAGAAGTACCGAAGACAGACGAACATTTTCTATCGTCAACACCACATCCATAATGTTCTTTGACGACATTGTAGACCGTTCTTCCACCACGAGCAAATAGATCATAGCCAACAGTTGTGGCTGTAGATGTTTTAGTTAAAGCTACACTCGCATACAAGTTTTTTTATAAATTAAAAAACTCCCCATATCTCGCCTCTTTGTGTTTATTTATTTTAGTCAATGACCAAAGACGAAAACAGTTAAATAGAAAATTAACAGTTTAAAAAAAAAAAATAAAAAACATAGTTTCAATGTAAGTGAGTGCATTTTATGCCACCTTTTTAATAGATGTGCTTTCTTGTGCCACGCTGGTTATTTGGAGTAGAGTGTAAGTACTCCATTTCTGGATGGTGTTTACCGGGTATTTCGTCTTTTCTCCGAGATGCCATGCAACTCTCATGAGCCATGCTTTAGGACATGAATGTCAGAAAAGTGTAAATATCAGTGTTGTTTTTTTAAATGCATATATTAAATTCACAGACACGATTTTCTCCACAAGACACGTTAATCACAGACTTCAGACTATAACTGTTGGGAAAAAAAACCCAAACAATTTTGAGTGCAATAACAAATAGTACACGAAGAATGCAAGATGAATGGAAATGATAATTTAAAAGATGATTCTTCGATTCAAATTTTATTTGGGTTGTTACCATTAATCATTGACGCCAGTTGGTCTTTAAGATCTTGGTGTGGTCATTCAGTGTCTGCCCGGTACATCTGTTTCCTGACCACACCATTTTCATCCGGATTCTATTGGATCAGACTTTGTCTGCACTGTGAAAGATATTTACTTGACTGAAGCGAGTTATTTACATTTAAACTGACGAATCACCACTTAATCATCTTACCATTCAACAAGACAGAAACTCTTACCATTAAAAGCCATTGAAGAAAACAAATATTTTTATTTATCATAAGTGACATTGATATATATCTCTCTCTCACACACACACACATTCGCGTGTATATACAAACCACACAACAGCGAGCATATAAACCCAAACCTTTATATTTTACGTTCGTGATTACTCAGAACATGGGTGTTTCTAGCAAACTGGTGCTCATAATATGAGCAGTTAACACTGACATCAATTAAAGCATCGACCCCTTAAAGAACCTTCTACAAAGAGTATTAAAATCGTGGCTCAAGCTTTCGACATTCAAATGAGATAAATTAATGAGGTGTAAAGAAAACAGAAAAACTCATTGTTTCCAGCACTCATCTTGCCGTGGTGTAAGTGTGTTTGTCTTGTTTGCCTTGAGATGAATGTGTTTCTTTGCAATAATAAAACCATTGAATGCGCTCATTGGTGAACATCTCACTCTCTTAAATTGTTTTTGTTTCCATATTTGCACGATCTCGGTTGGAGCAAGGTAAAGACCAACATTTGTTTATAGAGATTTTCTTTGCATTTTTACTGTTTATTCCTTGTGAAGTTTGCATTTCTTTTTAAAAGGATTATCTACGGTTAAATATTTTTAAAACCTCGTGCAACAGAAAGCTGCATTGGATAGATTATTGTGTTAACCGATAGATAATCACATAGGAATAATTCGTTCTCAGATTAGATGAAGTTACGGGGATGACAACGATGTGCTGTCATCAGGACAAAAAATGACGGATGACAAATGTCAAATGATGAAGCAAAACATCCTTTTGA